>NC_048907.1:2301096-2373176 GCF_011077185.1 Oxyura jamaicensis
GGGGGGGACACGGCTGCACAGTGCGGGGCTGAGAAGAGACACGGAGAAAGGGGGAGGGTGTGACACCGCTGGGGACATGGGGGGCACGGGGAGGGGGACATGGAGGGGACACCGGGGAGCACGCGGGGACACGGGGGGGGGGGACGGGACACCGCGTGGCATGCACCGAGCTGTGCCCGGCCTCAGCCCCCTGTGTGCTGGGACAAATGTGCCCGGACCCCCCCACCGCAGCGGGTGCCGGCTGCCTTTCTGCCAAGGGCTCCTTATTTCCAGGCACATTCCCCCGCTACAATTAGCACATGCTCTTTAATTAATTTTCCTCTTTTATTGCTTCGCCCGAAATTATCTCGACCACGGCGCCATTCGGCGTGTGCGCGGCGTGGAGTGCTGCTATTTCGGGCTTTCCCCCGGCGGTGCCGTGGCTCGGGGGGCCGGGCTGGCTGCCTCCCCCCGGGGCCGCATCCTGCGCTCGGAGCGGGGCGCGTCCCCAGCGAGGGCCAGCAGCGGCGTCCGCCCTTGGCCCCGTCACCTCTGGCTGCTTGGCCCTGCTCCAAAGGGTGCGGGGAGGTAGCCGAGGGCATGGGGACACTCGGTGGCACACCAACTGGGCTCTGTCACCGACCAGAACCGGGACACATAGGCCACCCTCCCTGTCCCCTTTGGTGGCCAGCACCGGGCAAACGTTGGCCACCACTGGCAGCCTCGTGCTGCAGCACCGATCTGCACGGAAATCCATCTTTCTACCTTTAATAAGCTTTAAAAATAATCATTACCAATAAACAAATATAGCGGGCGGTGTATATAAGCATCAAATTAGGTAGCTACAAGCATTTGTTATATTTGATATAGCCTTGTTAGCCGGGAAATCCTAGGTTTGGAATATGTATCGATTTCGGCGAGCATATATTATTTTACTCTAAGTACCAACAGCCGTCGTAGTTAATATACAACAGTTTAATTTAAAATGCATTAGTTTAATAAAAATGCATAAAATAGAAGAGAATTGCATTAGCTTCAATGAAAAATTCAATTTCATAAATATTATCCAGTGTTAAAATGCATTGATTTCCCAGGAAAATGTATTGGTCAGAGGTAATTTACATGGGTTTGAATGGGAACGTACCGGTGTGTATACATATGTATTAGGTTAGTCAAATCTAGCCGACTGCGGGAACAAAATACTGGTTGGAGCAAAAGATATCGGCAAGGGAACCGCGATGGCAGGGCGTGGGCTGGCTCCGGGGTGCCCTCACTCTTTGGGCACCCTCCAAATCGGCTCCCCCGGTGTCCGGGCTCCCCGGGACCGGGGGCTCCCCGTTATCGGCCGCAGGCAGGACTTGGCCGGGGCGCAGGCACGCGTCTCGCTCAGGCGGAGCTCGAGCCGTGCGAGGAGCGGGGGTTAATCAAATCCTTTTGACTCCATTTTTTATCGAGCTCAAGAGGGGCTGTCCTATTAATTAGCAAGGCTTTTTCATGTAAAACACAGGCTCCTTTGCAGATAAGCAGGGACGACGCTTGATTTCGCCATGGCACAGATAGGTGCATTATTCCCCGGCACCCATTCACAGGCTGCAACCACTTCCCCGTAGCTCTTTTGTTCACTACGGCGCTCTATATGCAGAAATGTATATACATATATATTGAAAAGACTCCGTTTTTCCTGGTAAGTCCCCCAGTACCCGCAGCAGGGGAAGGAACAGAGGTGCCCGGAGCCGGCTCCATCCCCAGGCGGGCCCCTGCTCCCCGCTGGCGGGGCAGGATGCGGCCCGTGCAGTACAGAGGACGACGTCTGGCAGCGAGAAGTGAGCAGCGGAGCAGATGCACCGTCTTACAAATCACGGCAGAAGCGTGCCCAGCCATCTGCACCCCATCCCCAGCCAGGGTTTCTGTGCTGTGCTCAGCCCCTGTGCCTGCAGCGGCCCTTCGAAGCCCCCCGCCACCCTCTGGTGTGTCCCCCCAGCTTGTCCCCCCATCTGTCCCGATCGGGTCTGGCCTCTTCCAGGCTGGGCAGGCACAAAAGGTGCTTCCCCCGCACACCCCGAATATATTTTTGGGATCTCTCCGTGGCTCTGGGGCTGACCAGGGATGCCCCAGCAGGGATGCGGAGCCGGGGACGGGCAGCGCCCAAGCGGTGCTGGAGGCTCCGCCGGCGAGTGGTCCCGTTAAACCTCTGCGCATCACTTCCCTGATGCTTATGGATTTTTCCTTAATGCCACAAATTAAGGTAATTGGGCTCGGCTGGCCGATGGATTCAGCTCAAGCTGGCAGTGGAGAGAGTGCCCGTGCCGTGATTGATCCCGCTGGTCCCCACCGTGCCTGCATGCCCTGGGCCGCTCCTCAGCCAGCTCTGCCCCTCTCCACTCTTTTCCTTGCCTTTTGGTCCAGACAGACCCCAAAAAACCCGCCCTGAAATCCGTCTCAGCCTCAGTGAAGCCTCATCCAGGCCAGACGACCGCTGCTGGAGCGGATCGGAGGGGCGAGCGCCAGGGATCAGCGGCGGTATTCACGCCCTCTGGGGAACAAGGGCAGCGTCTGGGCAGAGCCCGCAGCTCTGGGATCCGCTTTCACAGCCCCTTTTGTTCCCAGCCGTGTCCCAGCCCTCCCACGAGCTTCAGCATGCCTAAAAATACCGAAGGCGAAACATCCCTGCCACCCGGCAAGGCCCCGAGCCACCAGCGGCTGGGACGGGGAAAGTTAATTGTGGGGTCGGGGCTGAGCAAGTGTTTGGCTGCAGCGAGGGACAGGTGCCCCAGGAGGATGGGGACACAGCCAGGAGCCCTGCGTTCCTCCTGGGAGCTCAGCATCCTCTGTCGGCCTCATCCTGACCCGTTGGGATGGGTGCTGCAGGGTGGCAGGGTCACAGGGTGACAAGGTGGCAGGGTGGCAGGGAGGGTCCCCTCCAGCTGGAGACATCGGGTGTTCAGCAGCTGTTCTTGCTGCTTCTGGCTCTTTGGGCATCACAAATGGTCGGGCCCCGTTGCTCCTTCTCTAGCGGCCGAGCAGGGTCGGGTTTTGGCATGCAGATGCATTAATGAGGCACGAAACCCCCATTTCTGGCAGAAATATCCCCCTCCCCTGGGCATGGGGGGCTGTAGCCAAGGTGGTCCCTCCACTGCGAGCAGCATGGGGACACCTCCACAGCTTCCCACCCCAAAACAAATGTCCCTCGGGGGCAAGGCAGGCCAGCGGGGCATGGCAGCACAGCGCTGAGCCTCGTTCCCAGGGCCAAATCCCCCCAAAGAGCCCGGCAGAGGGGAAAAGCAGAGCCCCTGCCCTCCCCGAGTGACAAACACAGGTGGGACCGGTCCCCGTGTGAGCATCCCCGTGTGGGAGCTGCGGGGCCCCCCCGGCACCCCGCTAACCTTGAGAGCCTCCGTGCCTCACATGTCACGCCAGGCGGTGACAACAACAAGCTGCGATTCCAGATTAGAGAGGGAGGCAGGGAGAAAGTCAGAGGGTTTGGGGGCGGCGGGTTTACCTATTACAGCCAAAAGTGGGCAGGGGGTTATTTTTAGCCCGGAGTGAGCCGTATTTATTGTTTCGGCCCAGGGGGAGAGGAGGGACTGCCTCTGAGGTTCCTCCTGCGGCACCAGCAGCGCCCGAGCGAAGCCATGGTGAGCTCCCAGCTGCGGCGGGCAGGGGCAGAAGCCGTGGTGTTGGCTCCGCACAGGGATGGCCCCAAGGGGCAGGGAGCGGTGGAGGCGGCGGGGATCCGAGGATCCCTCCTGCCCCACCGGGAGGATGAGCAGGGGGGCATCCTGCAGGGATCAGCAGGGGAACCGAGGGCAGGGGCATTTCCCACATCAGCTGCAGCCAGCAGAGCTTTCCAGCTGGGACTCTGGGGTGCAGCCGACAGCTTTTCTCCTTCCCTTCCTCTACGCAGCGAGGGGGAGGGCAGTTCTGCCCCCCAGATCCCTCCCGCTCCGTTCCCTCTTGGCAAAATCTTGTTTTGGAAGGGGAAAAGCCGCAGGGGTGTGCATGACCAAAGGGAGGGGATGCTCGGCAGGCCAGCAGGGTCGGGCAGGGAGCAGCTCTGTCCTCATCTCCCTAAAAGACCAGCCAAGGCATTTCTGGTTGTCTCAAACCCCTGTGAAGGAGGAGGAAGCCGATTTTTTAATAAGCAAACGCGTTAATAAGCACTTTGTTCTTATGAAGAGGCCCAGAGCAGTCAGGAGACACCTAAAAATTACAGCATGACCCTGCACCTGGGCAGATCCCGGCCATTTCACCCCCTGAAGCCTTTCCTGGGAAAGCGATTTCCCAGCTCCTCTTTGCTCTGACCGATGTGGCAAAATTCATCAGGAGAGCAAAGGGAGTTGTTCTTGAAGCAGGACTCAGCTCCGCAGCATCTCGGAGCGCTGCAGGTACCCCCAGCTCCGGAGCAGCTCGGGGGGGAACCACCGAGCACCCAGGGAATAAAGCCCGGAGCTACCGTGCAGGACTTGTGACTAAGCACAGGGTAGTTTCAGGCTTTTATTCCATGCCATAAAAAGGCAGCGGGTTCGTGAGACATGCTTGAACCTTGCAGGCACCCAAGAAAGCCAAGAAGAGGATCGAAGGTGCTAATTCCAACGTCTTCTCCATGTTCGAGCAGGCCCAGATCCAGGAATTCAAAGAGGTAGGTGGATTTGGTGGAAATGAGCGAGGGGCCTCGTTGCCACCTTCAGCTCCTTCCCGCGTGCTTTCAGCTCGGTGACAGCCGGTCCGCAACGAGAGGCGGCGTACCTGTTTTTAGGCTGTTTTCTGAAAGTGAGAAAACAACTCAGCGACACTGTTAAAGGTGGGATTGTCTCAGAGCTTCCTGGGAGCCCCGCAGAGAAGCCGGTGGCATCCGGGGGGTCTGGGGGACATTGTTCCAGCTAGCTCCCACCGGGGCTCTTCGAGACCTACCCCTGCCCGGCCGGCACTCGGGCACGTGCAGCACCCCGGGACGGGGATAGCCGGTCCCAGGCTGGCAGCTCAGGCTCTCCTCCCTGCTTGGTCTCATCCCGGGGCGAGAGGGTTTTGGCCGAGGCATAGGGTGTGGGTGGCATCAGGGTTGGGCTGCTGTGGGGAGCCATCACCCCAGGGTGCAGGGGACAGGATTGTTCCCTCGCCGGGTGATGACCCCCAGAGCCTGATCCTGTGCAGGGCTCAAAGCACCCTGCTGCCACCCAGCTCGATGGGAGGAGGAGGAGGAGGAGGGCACCATTTTGCCAAGGCTGATGGCTCTCCTTCTGCCTCTGCTCCCTGCCCTCCTCCTCTGCTCCCAGGCGTTCACCATCATGGACCAGAACCGGGACGGCTTCATCGACAAGGCGGATCTGAGAGATACGTTTGCTGCTCTCGGTGAGCCCCCTTTAGGATCATCCCCTCCCCAGCAGCTCCGACAGCATTAGACCTCGGCTAAGTGAGAAACCAGCCGGGAGCCCCCACTGAGGCTCCAGTGGTTAACTGGATCCCGTGTCTGCTTTGCTGAAAACCTGACCCCAAACCACCTCTGTCAGGCAGCGTGCTCATACGTGTGGTTCACGGAGCAGCTGGTGTTTAATCCCGTAGGTACTAGAGAGAACCTGCCCCTGGATTATCCCGAGCCACATGCTCCCTTTGTTCCCCACTGCTAGGCAGCACCTGGATGTTGCCATCCGGCAGCATTCCTGGGTTTAGGGGCACGAGGGGGGTTTGCAGGACCTGTGGGGAGCTGTGAAGTCGCAAGCTTGGTTCTCTTTCTGCTGAGGCCAGCACAAACCAGCCATGGGTGTGGGGAATCCCAAAGATCACCCGCCCTCAGGTGAAGGGATGTAGGCTTTCAGTCCCCTTCATTGCTGACAAGCAGAGCTGTCTGGGTACAGCTCCCACGGGCCCGATCATGACACCGGTGACAGGGTCAGCAGGGCCAGGAGGACCCATAGTACCGGTGGCTTTGGCCAAAAACATCTGATGAGGACTTGGACTGATCCGTGGGGCAGTGGGGCAGGGGAATGCCCTGCTTTTTCCCCCAGAAAAAGTCTCCCGTGGGTGTCTGGGTGTCCTTCAGCCCTCGATGCGCAGAGCATCGCTCGCAGCCGGACGTGCCGCTCACCCAGCACCGCTCTCCCCTAGGGCGCCTGAATGTGAAAAACGAGGAGATCGAGGAGATGATAAAGGAGGCGCCCGGCCCCATCAACTTCACCGTGTTCCTCACCATGTTCGGGGAGAAACTCAAGGGTGAGAGGGTGCCCAGGGAGCGGGGGGTGGGCTCACACCGCCACCGACGTCCTGTCCCACCTGGGGAGGCCACCCAGCTCCTGGGGCCTCCATCACCCTTTAGGGTCACAGAGGATCCTCGGAGAGACCTCAGGAGCAGCCAAAGAAAGGCCGGTGGGGCTGATCGCAATATTGGTGCAGAGCCCGGGCATGGGACAGAGGAGATCAGAGCAAAGGCGCTTCTGGCCTCACCCCATCTCTCTCCCCTCCTGCCGGAGGGCAGGAGCAGGTCTCTGTGCCTCATTTTCCCCAGCCATTTACAACCAGCAACCAGCTGTGATGTTCTTGTCCCCATGGAAAGAGGGGACAGATCCTGCAGTGCCTCCGAGCCTGCTAGCACCGAAGGTGGCACCAACGGCCGTGCAGGCAAGGACACCGGGTAGGGCATGACATCGACCTGCCCGGCTGCAGCTCCTATCACTTACGGCAGCTGAGGCACGCAGCCTCCCCCCCAGATCTCCCGGAGGCTCTGCGGCCCCAGGGGCCTCCTGCTGCAGCTCTATAAATACACCCAAAAGATTAGATACGCGCCGGATGCCGGGGCGGAGGCGACACAGCCTGCTCGGTGGGTACACCGTGACCATCGCGTCTGTCTGCTCCTCCCCGTGTCAGGAGATCCTGGCCAACACAAGAGGGCTGGGGGGATTTAGGAGGGAGGATGTCAGCTTTCCAGCAGAGCCCCCCCGTTTCCCAAATCCCACAGCGTTTCCCGGGGGGGGGGGAGCTGTGGGAAGCAGGAGGCTCCACCTGGCTGCTTCTCCCACTGCTTCCAATGGTCACGGCCGTGTCACCCTCAGGTGCCGACCCGGAGGAGACGATCCTGAACGCGTTCAAGGTGTTTGATCCGGAGGGCAAAGGGCTGAAATCCGCCTAGTGAGTGCAGGGGTGCTCGGGGGGGGGGGGTGGGGGGCAGAGGGCTCGTACCGAGACCTGCCCGGTGCTCACCTCAATCTCTTGTTTGCAGCATCAAAGAAATGCTGATGACGCAGGGCGAGAGGTTTTCCCAGGAAGAGGTATGTGTCCCTGCCACCCCTCCGCCAGCCCCACACACCAAAAAATCCCTGCCTGTGCCCAGGGGGTTGAAGCGGGGTGGGTTGGTGCTGGGTCGTCGTCCCTCTCCCTGCTGGGTCCCGCTGCCCGGTTCGGGATCTGCTCGCACAGCAGTTTCCCGTGTGAGAGGTACACGGCTGAAGGTAGGGCAGGCCAAGTCGAGTTTCCATGAAATCCCACTACAGCAGGCAATGACGTCCTGCCAGAACCCCACTGGCCACCTCTCACCCCACAGCAGGGCACGAGGGAGCTGGGGCTTCTTTGCCCCTCTCGTTCCCTTGGTCAGCAGAGCTGTGGGATGGGGGCTGGCCCTGAAGCCACACCACAGCTTGTGCGAACCATCAGCCCCAGCTCTCCTCCTGGCCCCAGCCACAGACCCCTCCTGCGATGCCTTTTCACCCTGTCTCTTTCCTGGCAGGTTGACCAGATGTTCGCTGCCTTCCCCCCAGACGTCTCCGGCAACCTCGATTACAAAAACCTCGTCCATGTCATCACACACGGTGAGGAGAAGGACTAGACCGTGCTCGTGCCCAGCGCTGGGGTTGGCTCTGCGGGATCACCTCTCTCCTTCTCACACCGGGGGTCCCTTTGCCCCTCTCCCTGGTCCTCTCCATGCTGGAGATTTGCTCATTGTGGGGCCAAACCAGCCCTGAGCAGCATCCACAATAAAGTGCGTTTTGGTGAGAGGAAATCACTGGTGTGAGCAGTGCTCGGGTTTGCCTGGATGTACGGTGTGTCTGTGCGCTGTGGCGGGTGCACGGAGAGAGCTGGAAGGATGCTGTGCCCTCCCAGGGCAGCAGGGAACACCCAGCAGGTGGCATCATCCTCAACATCATCACCCAGAACCCCCCCATGACAAAACCACGTCGGGTTGTGCGGCAAGGAGAACCAGACCCAGCCTCTGCTCCCCCTCGGCACACGCTGCCCGCCCTGCCCCGGTGCTGCCGGAGCCGTGGGCAGCGGGAGAGCAGCTGCTCCCACCCCCAGCCGTGGGTGAAACGGTGCTGAAATATCACCCGCGGAGCTTTGGGAGCCTGCGGAAGGCGTTGGGTTCCTTCCAGAGGGGACGGCAGCCGGAGCTGTGGCAGGACAGACAGTGCATGGGCGCAGGCACGGAGCTCAGGGACAAGACTGTTTATTTATTCCGGCACCACCAGGCTCTCACGCCTGGATGTCGTTTCTCGTCTTCTTGCCCGTGCTGCCGGCACTGCCCCGCTCCCTCTCGCAGCTCTGGAGAACCAGCTCGCGCAGCCGCGCGTGGTCCAGCGGCGCCTCGACTGCCCAACAAAATGGCCGCCCCCTCACGCACCGCCCCACGGCGCTTATATACCTGGCGGGGCGGGGCAGGCCGGCCACGATTGGTCGGGCGGCACAGGTGTCAGCCGGGATTGGCTGGGCCGCCAGGAGGCCGTTGCGGATTGGCTGACGGCGCGGCCGTAGTCCCTCCTTCCCGCCTCAGGCACTCACAGGCGTCGGTGGTGTCGGCGCCCTCCATGGCGGGGGGCTGCGGGCAGAAGCGGCTCAGGTCCGTGCCCCGCAGGAGCTCGGTGCCGCCCAGCAGCGGGTTGGTGAAGGTCTGGGATGTCAGCGAGCCGTCGGCCTCCAGATAGAGCAGGATGGACTCCTTCAGCAGGAGCTCGTTGGTCTTCTTCTCCACGAGAGCTGGGCGGGAGGGAGCACAGGGCGATGGAGAGCGCCAAGAAACGGGGCTCCCCTGACAAGATTTCCCTCAGGTGGTGTCGTCAGATCCCAAGGCTGGATCCCATACCCAGAGCCAAGACAAGGGCTTGGGGACGTTTAAGCAGCCAGGCTGGCTCCTGAATTGGCAGGGAATTTGACGTCCCAAATTCACACTCATCAGGGGACACGCACACGTGATAGGGTGGGGGGGAAAAAACAGCTGAAAATTAAAAAGTTTCAAGGAAAGGTGGACATAAAAGGCACACACTGCATGGCGGGGAAGCCCCAACCCACCGAAAAACTGCATCAGGTTCAGGTCCGTGATCTGCCCATTATCGCCAAGCTGCTCCTTGATCTTCGTGGCATCGCATTCGATTTCTTTGATCAGGACCTCCATGGCAGATTTGAGCCGACCCAGGACTTTGCTGCTCTCTTTGCATCTCTCTTCGTACTCGTTGGCTTTCTCAGTCGTTTGGCTTAGCTTTTCCTATCAGCAAAGGCTCTGCTAGGTGTCACAAGAGCCCCCTCCTCTCTCTCCCACCACCCCAGTGTGGACCCTGGAGACATCCCAGGAGGGGCTGTGGGATGCTCCTACCCTGTAGGGGAAAGGCTCCGTGAAGGGGATCCCAAGCTCCCTATGCCACAGATGAGGCCCCAGGCTTTGAAAGACCAGGGCTGGCAGGAGCCCCTTTTCTTCCCATGCCTCTCCAGCCATTTGCCAGAGCAGCACTGGCAGGACCAGCCTCCCTAGGACAACGCCAGGACAACCTGCTATCCTTGCAGGGGGAAAACCCAGCCATCCCACCTCCAGCTCCTTCAGGACATGAAGGCTGCTGCTCTCCGCGTTGTCCTGGTCGGTTGTGAAGAGCATGATTTCGTTCTGTATAAACACAAGCACACAGAGGGGTTTCGTGGCTGACTGCCCAACAGACGTGCACAGCAGAGGCTGGAGACCAGCCCTGTGCCCTGGGAGCGGGGACACCCCACCTGAGCTCCCTGAGCTCCCCACAACAAGCAGCGTTTCTTGTTCCAGCCAGCCCTGCACGCAGCTGAGGCGGCTCTTGGACCTCTCCTGGAGCTCTTTTCTTTTGCAATATTTTTGCTGGGTGCACGGTGGCAGCATTGGGACAGTTTTAGCTCCGAGCAGGCAGCTTTCTGCCTACTGGAGTTGTGTTTTTGGATACCTTTTTCTTTCTCCTAAGCACACCCGTCTGGTGCTGGACATGTGGAGGACGAAAAACCCACCCCAGCCCCAAGTGTTTTCCGAAGCAGGCATGAAGCCTCGGAGCAGGACTGGAACAGACCTGCAGGTCCTTGATCCTCTGCTGCAGCTTCTCCATCTCGTTGTTCAGCTCGGTGGCGTAGCTGAAGTAGGCAAAGTTCTTCCCTTCCTTTTCAACGAACCCGTTCACCAGCTGGTCGATGTCCCCGTTCTCCGCCAGCTCCAGCAGCCGCTTGTAAGCCACCTCCCGGCTCTCGAAGCTCTCTCCTTGCCTCCGCTTTGCCCTCTGGGCTGCCTTCAAGGCTGAGGGGAGACAAGGAAGCTGAGCCATGCATGAACCTACTACTAGCATAGTTTTTGCCTGTGGGTGTGGAGTGGTTTGACAAGGAGCTTGGGCAAAGAGGGAGCAGTGCTGGAGGGGCAACGGGTTCCTCTAATTTCTAATTTCCCCAGGAAATTAAGCAGGGTGCTCACAGTCTGCATAGGAATGGGGCAAACACATCAAGAACATTCCCTAGGAGGAAAAACAGACCTAAAACTGTGGAAACCAAGGCACACGGTGCTCATATGTCACTCTTCATCCCTTTCACCTCGTTCGGGGCTGGGAGTGTTCCCCTGAGCTTCCCTGCCCTGAGGATGGTGAAGGAGGAGGGGAGATGCCATGCCTTTGGGCTGCAGTGCTGTGAGCTGCTGTAAGCAGCCCCCTTCGACCCTGCAGACCCCTGGTTTGTGGTTTCAGTTACAGGTGGCTTCTCTCATGTGCTACCTTCTTTCTTCTTGGCCTCTTCCTCCAATTCAGAGCGATCCGTGAATTTGGCGAGCACGAACGTTTTCAGCTTGTTCTCCTGGTCGCGGATGCGCTCCCGCTCCTGCACCTCGATGTTGTACTGTGCGGTGTCTTTGCTGTGCCTTTCGTTCATGGCTGAAATCCTCGCCAGAGCCTCCACCCTGCACGTGGAGAGCAGCGAATTACACCGTGCACAGGCTGAAAGCAGCAGGGGTACAAGGATTTGCATTCCTGACCCAAGTAATTCCAGCCAGGTCACTCAGAACAGAGCTGGTTGACCTCTGGTTCCCAAGCAGGGGCAATGCCCCCATCCCCAAAAATGTCCGGGGTAGGTGGAATAAACAACACCCTGGCAGTACCGATCTCCCTTCACGGAGACCCCGAAGCCCTTAGAGAGCTCCCAGTCCTAGACAAGAGCAGCTGTAACCCGCCTCCCTTCCCACTGACACCAGCCACAGAAATTGCCCTGGCCGCAGAGGGCTCGCGAGGCCGCGCACCGCTGCTCGTATGCCTGCGTGGACTGCTCCACAGCGGCGTCCATCCTGCTCTTCTGCTGGTCCAGGTGCTTACGGAGCTTCGCGTAGAAGTTGTCCAGGATGGCTTTCTGGATTCGAAGGTTTTCGATCTCGTCTCGGAACTTGTTATTGGCGGTCAGGATGGTATCAAAATGGACGGTGACCTGGGGAGAGGGAAGCAAAAGGTTTTGCGGCTGGTGCAGGGCTGGGTCTGTGCTGAAAGACCTTGACCAGGGCTAGGACAGCCACAGCACAAGAGATCTGAAGCAGGCCCTGCGCTGTTCTCCTCCCAAGGATGATCTCAGCAGAGAGCTGGAGCTGGCATTGTCCGAGGCAAAGTGGCTCCGGGCAGCTCGGTCTTATCACTAAACAGGTGCAGACCTTTGGGCTTCTTGGCTTGGAACACGTGCTGCATTTGGGTCACCGAGCTTGAAGGAGCCTTTGAGATATTCTGGGATTATTCAGGCCAGGGGAAGGAGCCGAGTCCTTCCTACAGTTTGTGTGAACCAAATGCATCCGTACCGTTACCCTGCGTCCTGATCAAGAAGCATTTTGCCCTAGCACGGCCCCGCACGTCGTGTCCAAAGCTTTGCAGAATGTTTGCTCACATTGTTCAGACGCATCTCCAGGGTCTGAATCTGGTTTTGCAGCCACTTGCTACTGTTTGCTTGCTTCACCTTCGTTGCTATCAGGTTTTGCCTCGCAATCTTTCTTTCCAGCTCCAGGATCTGTACACACACAGGGAAAATAAATATATAATCTCCACCCCTGCATGCTGGATTCTTGTCAGGACGCTCAGCCAAAGAAAATACCCTCTGTTGACCTGAGCTACAGCAACCATGTCATTAATGAGCTCACAGTTAGGGAAGCATCTACAGTCCCAAAAGATCGCATGCTGCACATGCAGAAACACAAAGTGTGACTAGGAACCACTTTATTTTCGTGCCACCGAGAAAATGAAGCTGCCTCCAGAGGGAAATTCAGCAGGTGCTGGACCAGGCACAGCAACACTCTTTGGAGGGTGGAAGAGGCAATGAGGACAGATTTTTGGTAGTG
Organism: Oxyura jamaicensis; assembly: GCF_011077185.1. Classification (NCBI taxonomy): domain Eukaryota; kingdom Metazoa; phylum Chordata; class Aves; order Anseriformes; family Anatidae; genus Oxyura; species Oxyura jamaicensis. The sequence continues at coordinate 2,313,632 of NC_048907.1, forward strand.
GTTCCCGAGCAGCGATCTGTGCTGTCCTCCCTGGGAACAAGTGGAGGAAAATGTTTGCCAGAACTGGAGAGCTGCCAGCGGAAATAAACCCGCAAGGCGAACCAAGGAGCTGGAGAACAATGAAGCCGGGGGCAGGTGGAAGAGCTGCCACTCAGCCACGAAATCCTGAAGTCCCAAACTGAAAGCTAACCCCGCTGTGGAAAGCTCCCCAGCATCTCCAGCAACTGTGGGTCCCCTGAGCGTGTTCCCTGACTTCTGTCACGGGGAACTAGCTCGGGGCAGGGGGCTGCAGGAACCTGTCACTTCTGTAGCACAACGTGTTCCCTGGCCTCCCACCCAGTGTTGACCAAACCGAAGCAGGCTGTGCTTCGGAGAAGCTGTAGGGCTTAGATTTTGCTCAACCAACCCTTCAATTTTTTTTTTCGCCTCTTTTTCAGGGACGGAAAAAGTCAAGGGGAAAGCACAGGGATGTTGTGTGAACTTCGAAGGGGAGCTGCAGACACCAGAGGGATGACAAGGATTGGAGCTGGACCTCAGTCTCCCACCGGTGCTGCTGTTCAAACGGGAGCCTGGCTGTATCCACTCTTCCCTGTCCTGTCTCCTTTATGCAGGGGCAGCTTTATATCCCAGGGCCTGAATTAAAAGCTTTTTACATACTGGAGTTTCAGTCAATTCATTCCATGTCTCGTCTGTATCGTGCTTGGCCAGGGAGCCATTCAGACACTCTTACCTGATTGTCCTGCTCGGCCAGCAGGGCTTTTCTGTCTCTGATCAGGCAGTCGTACTGGTCCTTGGTCTGCAAGAGGCACTTGAGCTCTGTACGATCCCTGTCATCCTGCATCATGTTTCTCGGGGAGTTGATCTGGCTCAGTATTAACGACATCCCTCTGTGTTCTTCCTTCAGCGACTCTATTTCTTTCCTGCAGAAAAAGGACGACAAACGGCATGAAGCACGTCCCTCCTGCAGAGCTGGGGCAGGTCCTCACCCCTCTCATCGCAGCACCGGGGTCCCCCGGAGATCTCAGCGTGAGCTTCCCAAGCCCGTGGAGCCCGATGAAGCTGTGCTCACTCCTGGGCGTGTATCTGCTGCCTCACGTTGGCACCGAAACATTTCCTCTTCTCCGCTGAGATCCGAAACTGCTTCTGCAGTCTGCTGAACTCTGCCTCGACGCGACATTCCTTCTCCTTCACAGTGAAGTCCGAGAGCGTGCGCCTCAAGCCGGACCCCCTCAGCTGCTACAGAAAGGGGAAAAAAAAAAAATATATATATATATAAAAAGAAAGCTTGGTCACTGCAGCTCGTCTGGACGCAGGTTAATGCCACCACACCTCCAGCGGTGTGGCACACACCCACTGCTTCCTCCTAACGTATTCATCGCCACCCAAAGCCTTGAGCCACGCAGACTGTGTAGGTATTTCTGATCCTCTTCAGAGCAAAGTCCACCGTGCTTCAGTTTTTACCTTTGAGCGCTTCATTTTTCCCGTCTAACTCCACTGTTCACTCTGCAGAGAACCTCGGCAAGGGACGAGGGAGCCTTCCTGGGGACCTGCCTGGTTTCAAAGGGGAGAAATGAAATCTGGGGGACAGGGATGGGGACAGGACGGTCACACAGGTGCCACAGGCCGTCTCAGGGTCACGGTGGCTCTGCCCTGCCCAGCCCCGAGCACCCGTTCCCGTGTTTGACACACGAGGAAGCCACCACAGATGGCCGCGCGATGGATAAAGGAGAGTTTTGTAGTGAAGTCATCCCCAAACACGCTCCTCTCGCCCAGTGTATGAGCAGGGGGAGAACAGATGGTTCGAGCTGCTCCACCCCGAGCCGTACCTGGGTTTCCATAGAAATCCCACTGAGGCTGGGCCCCCCCTGTGCCGGTGGGCAGAGCCCCCATGGGGCCACCAGCTCATGCACGGCTGCAGCCACGGAGGGCACAAGGGCTGATCCCGCAGCCCTCGCCCCCCAGCTGTGGCTGACACCCGTGGGTGCTCCCCTGTCCCCTCCCGGTGCTCACCCTGCCGCAGGGCTCTGCGGTTCCTCTCCGGGGCCGAGGCAGCAGTTGGGGTTTTCCTGGGGAAAATCCTTCGCTCCCAGTGGGAAGCACGGGAAGGATGAGACCCGGCACGGAGCAGGGAGGGCCAGCAGCCGGTCCTGGGCCTCCTGGAACCGGCGGTGGCCTGGTTGCCGCGGCGTCCGCACGGGGACCCCAGCAAGGTGTCCACATTGCTGTCCACGGGGGGACCCCAGCAAGGTGGATGGTTTGGAAACCATCCCTGAAAGCAGCCCTGAGGCACGTGCTCTGATGTCTTCCTGATCGTGTGCCCACAGCGGGCAGAAACCTTCCTTTGCCTGTTCTGTTTCCCTCTGAAGTATTTAATTTTATCCCATCATCTGGGAATTTGAAGCCTTTCGCTCTGACCAGAGGGCAGCACCTGGAGCCTGGCCATCCCCAGCAGCTTTCTACCCAGTTTCTTTCAGTTTTGCTCAGACCATCTCACCATGGTTCGTCTCAGCACCCAGTCTCTGCCAAGGTAGAGGTACCCCCTGTCAAAAGAGCCCAAGAGCTGGCACTGCCAGCACGCCTGGGGAAGGACCCTGGGGACAGAGCCTTGGGGGCAGCCAATGCGGGGGACAAATTCACTATCCACGCCTGCTCCTCTCCTTTTTGTGCAGGGAAGCCCACAGCCCGAGTCACAAGAACCATAAAAATCCCTTCCCCATAAGCTGGAGAGCGTGGTCAGCTCCTTCCCGGGGCGGCTGGGTGGCTTCGTGAGGCTCAGATCCCTGGGCAGAAGCACGAGATTGCACCAGAGGCTGCAGCCGGGCATTGTGCCTGCCCTTTGTCCCAGAGACTTCGATGAGCTAACGAGCCAGCCACCAAGTTCCAGGCCAATTCAGCGACAGGTAGGCTCTGAGGATGCGTTTAACGGGAAATTATTTTTACAGAAGAGAGCAGAACGTGGCACTGGGCAACAAAAATCCCTACTGAGGGCAGAACAGCCCTGGGAAGGCACCCAGAAGGTTCCCAGAAACCTGAGTGCCTCAAGAGCCACCCTAGAGAGCCTGGTTTCCCTTCCATGGCCTCGTTCAGCCTCAAAACACAGCCCCAAAATATCATCCATCCTCGTGGTCCTTCTCGATGGACCAATTCTCAATTGTTTAGCCACGAGCCAGTCAGTAAATTAAACTACTGAGGAGGAATCTGATTTGGTAGGGTCTGTATCTGTCCCACTGGCTGCAGAAGCGTTTGTTTTACTGAAGGGAACTGTTTTCCCCCAAACAATGCTCGCTCTCAGGCTCCCCTGCGGGACTTCATTGTCTGGCCAGACCCTCAGGCTGTGGTTGAGGAGAACGGCAATTAGAGCAGGACGAGATCAGCTGCAGCTTCTGAACGCGAAGAACCTCTGCCTTCTGGAAGAAGCCAAAGAAAAGAAACTTTTGGTGCAGTTTTCCTTTTAACCCACCTTCCCTGACTTAACAGTTGCATTTAGCATTAACTGACGTGGAGAAATTATTCCTTCAGCTGCAGATCTGGTGTCTAATTAAGCCTGCTGGAACTGTTTGAAGGGCCGTATTCTCACCTGTGCAGCCAGCGTAAATCCTTCCTGATTTCGGGGTTGTTTGCGCAGATTTCACACGGTTCGGGGAAATGGGGGGCTGGGGGGGGGGCTGCCAGGCTGGGCCGGTTCTCGTCTGAGCTCACCTGCCCGCGAGTGGCCCTGCAACGCCAGGGAGAATCTCTGGGGTGGGCTGCAGAATCAGGCCCGTATTTTCATGCAAATGTAATATATTCGTGTTACTTAATCCCTATTTATAACTAATCCAGAACTTAATTCTACTTAACCCGTCTTCGGTGTTTGACACATGAAATCTGTGAGTCAGAGGGTTATATATGGAACTGTCAAAACTTTCTTATCCCCCCCCCTCTCTAAAAGCCTGGATTAAATCATGAACTCCCAGCAGCAGCACTGGGAGGACCGGGAGGATGCTGGCACTGCCGGCAGCACGGGATGGGGAGCTGGCTTCTCGGCCAGAAGCCCCGTGACAAAACCAGGCAGAACAAGTCCCCAGTGCGGACACACAAGGTCCATTACTGCCAAAAAGTCACGAAGGTGGCAGGACGGGGGGGAGACGTCCCCGTGTGGGCACACGGCCCCGCGTTTGAAGAGGAATTGGTGTTAAGTGAGGGGAGAGGAGGCTGCCAGCCGCGCAGCTGTCATCCCTCTGCGCTCGGAGGAAACGGTCACCATCGTTTCCTGCAGATGGGCTTCTTCCGAACTGCTGACACCAGGAGAAACGCGGCTTCCAGCCGAGCTGACTCCCTCGTGACATTCCTCGGGGCTTTTATAGGGTGGTTTTTGAAGTGACTTCCCCGGGACTTGACTTTGGGAAAGCAAAGCTCTCGCCCACTGCAGGCTCGGCCCCTCTGTGAAGCCTAACGGCAGGGATTTGCTTCGGCGGCCGTGCTGAATTACCGACGTCGCTGCCTGCAGAATTGCTGAGCAGGGGCTGCTGCCGCAGGTGGGCAAACACAGAATAAAAACAGCTGTGGACACGCTGCCCGAGCCACCTCTGTCTGGAAGCAGTAAAAGCCCTCTGAAAATTTCAGTGCCCTTGGGTCAAACCGGCATCAGAGCACGCGCTCACACGCTGCGGGAAATTTTAGCTGCAGCAACGGGAGAGAAGAGGCATCGGGGGCCAAGGACGGGGGTACGGCGAATACTCAGCCTAATAAATTCCCTCCGTGACCTCGCAGGTCTCCCCAGAGAGGTCCATCGGCAGATCTGGAAATCCTCGATGCCAGATGCGGCTGGGCAGCCTGGTTTAGAAGAGCTATTTCCAATTAATCGCTGCTGATCACCATCCCGTGCAGTGCTCCGGATCAGGACTAACAACACGTTATTAGTTGAGCGTGCTCTGGAAGTGGCTTAAGGCGACTGAGGATTGGCCTATATAAGATCACTCAGGGAAACTATTTTGAATTAACATTTAAAGGCAATTAATTACACTGCTGTATGGGTGTTCTGCACCATCTGCATTCGGTTTCTCTTATTTTATTTTTTTTCAAAATCAAATGAAGGCCGCTCGGTTGCTGGGTAGGGCATGGGCACAGGAGGAAAGGATCCTGGGGGACCCCCAAGCCTCAGAAAAAGCAGGACCCCAGGGTGAACCTGCCTGGAGGAACCGCAGCCCTGCTCCTGCCCACTGTGTTTTTTTGGGGACAGTCCCAGACCTTTTTGTCTCCCAGACCCTGGCTTTACGGGAGAGGTCTGAGCACCCCAGGGTGTTCCCTTCCGACAGCCACCGCAGCACCGGGAAAGAAACCGGGTGCACCGACTGCTCTCCTTCTGGCTCGGTGAGGCTAAATCCCATTTAAATAGGTGACGGCACGAGGCATTAGTGTGGCCAAAAGCCGGCAAATGAGAGCCACAGGCTACCAGGGCTGCCCCTGCTCAAGCACCGCATGGTGGCTGTGTGGCAGGAGCAGAAAACCACGGCAAAAAAAGCAGCAGCAGGTCGGTGTTGGGGCCAGGCAGGGCTCCTTCAGCACGAGCCTCGCTGGAGAGAAACCATCCCGGCAGAGCCTCCTGCAGCCTTTTGCTTTGATTTAGGACGTGTCTCCTAGTAATTACCCTGCCTCGGCCCTCCCATTTTTCTGAGGCGATCTTTCAGAGCAGCTCGCGCTGAGAATAGCCGCTTCCCCAGCCTACCGCCGGCACCTCAGCCCTTCCCCGAAGGAGGAACAGATTGTTCTGAACAGTCGGGTCCGTTTGCCATTTACACGAGCTGGCTGGGCTTGCTGTTTATTGCCGCTCACTCAGCAGCTGATCTTTTGCAAGACGGGAGCCATCGGCTGCCTCCCCTCCTGCTCCATGCCCCTTGTCGCAAGGGACGTGGGCTGGTTTTGGTAACAGGCGGTTGTTACTTAGGAGCTGGTCTAAATTAAAGCTTTATTAAGCAGATCCCAAGGGTCCTGCATGTTTCCCTTAGTCTGGAGTGACTCCCGAGGAAACGCAGTGGTGATGCTAGTGGAAGCCGGGTTGCGAGGAGTCCTGCTGGGTGTTTTGCTTTGTGTCTTAGCACACATCAGTGGGGCTGGTTCAGAAGGAACCTGCACAGCTTGGAGTCGGGCTGGAAGACAGAGATGGTTTCTCATCCAGTGACCTGCCCATGCCTGGGCTGGGTGTGCGGGACCATCCTGTCCCACCAGCCCCGTGTGCTCCCTGCTTTCACAGCAGCCCTTCCCCACGAGGGACCCGCAGGGACAGCGGGGTGGCACGGCCAGGGACGGCTTTGCTGGCTGAGGCACAGAGACACAGGGATGCAGGGACACAGGGACACAAGGACACAAGGACACCGGCACCCCAAGCCTGCTCGGGTGGGAGGAGAGGAGCAGGAGGCAGCAGAGCTGCACCAGTTGCTTGGCAACTCCCCTGCCGATCTCCCTCCTGCCAGAAAACACTTTTCCATCACTGTTGCCCCATCCTTCAGCCGTCCTTCCAGCTGCACCCGGCTTCCTTCGTGCCCCCAAAGCTACCGGTCAAACCTGGCCCGAAAATCCACCTCGCTCTGCTGGCACTGCCCAGCAACTCAGTCTTTGAGGGAAGGCTCCACCACCAGGCTTCTCCTTCTTCACGTCTGTGCTTCCACTTTCCAAAAAGCCCCGGTGGTCCATGAGTGGCCACACGGCTCCATGAGTGGCCACACGGCTCCATCAGTGGCCACACAGCTCCATCAGGGGCTGAGCACAAGGGAGAAACACGACCAGGATAAGTGCAACCCCGCTCAGAAATACGAGCGGGTGAAATTTTCACTGCCCCCCTCCTGACCCCACGGGTGCTGACGCCAGCTCAGGACCTGCCCGCCCTGATGCCGGATTCGGGGCTGCTGCAGGGGGTGCTGCACCAATTCTGCTGCGGAGCCTGGGGAGGAGGCAGGATTTATTCCTGCTTCTGCTCAGCTTGCCTGTGCGCAGAGAGAAGGAAGAAGGAAGTCGGGTCCGGGTGGCCCCTGGCGTTTCACACAACCAGCCCCGGGAGGCAGCACCCCCCTCGCACAGCAGGACCACCGGGGTCCGCGCTGGGCCAGGCAGGCAGGATGAGGCTCACATCTCCCCACACTGCCTTTCCCCCAGGAGATGCTCCCGGTTTTATCACCGGCGAGCAGCAGGAGCCGGTGGCGGTGGCAGCAGGTCCTGCAGGAGCCCGGCGTCACCGTCGGGGCACGATGAGGCATCCAAAAATCTCATCAGCCCCCCCGTGCCTCGGCGTTAGCTGACTCGCGTGGGAGCCGATCGTTCCTCGAGGAAAACAAAGCGGTCTCAGCCTGACAAAGCTTTGCTCTCCCGGATTTCTTTTTTTTCCCCGCTAGGAACAGTGGCTGGAATTTTCCTCTTGGCAGCGCTGACACGAGCCCTTCTCCTCCGGGGCGGGAGGGGAATGCGGCCCGCTGGTTTCACACGCCGAGTTTAGACGGGGATAATGATATGCTGCTTGGGCTTCTGTAGATTCGCAGGTCATTTCGCAAACATGAATTAATCTTGACAACGCAGCTGCAAGGAAACGGGGATTTTATTGTTCCTGGTTTAAAGAGGGGGAAACTGAGACACGGGGCGTGAACGCATTTCACAGGGGCGCAGAGAAAGCAGGCGGTGAAGGCAGGGAGCAAACCAGGGTCCCGAAAGCCTTTCCTCTTCTCGCAGCGCCGCAGAGCATCCTTCCCACACTGAGCCGCTTGCTTGCATCATTTTACACCAGCCCGAAATGTAACTCGGTTTTATATTTAGCTACCGGCTCCTGCGAAGGGACGTTATATAACAGCCCTCGAGTGTGGCATTTTATAATTTACCAGCTCAACTTGTGCTGCTTCTAGAAACCCGCCTGTGCTCCCCGGCTCCGCGCAGAGCCCTCTCCTGCCTCCCTCGGAGCCCAAAAAAATATTCCAGCGGGACGCACCTGCGGCTGTAAGGCCACGCGGGACGCCGGCCCCACGGGGCTCGCCGTGTCTCCAGCAATTAGCGCTGTCGCCAGCTTCATTTTCACCATCAAATTCTTGCTCCTGGATGGGGAAGAAAGGAGGGAGCTGGCTGCATCCGTGCTGGTGGAAAATCCTCTCCGGGTTGCAAAACCGTCTAATGGGCTCTGAAATCTCCTGGGGGAGGTTGAGAGCATCCCTGCGGGCTCCGCAAGGCATCCTGCAAGCTGCTATGGAGAAAATCAGTGTCCACGAAGCTGGGCAGGTGGGGGTGACCTCCTGGGAGGGGGAGAACCCCCTGTGAGCCCTAGGAAATAGCAGGAAGGGGCTGGTGTGCGACTCAGAGAGGGATGAGGAAATGTCCAGAAAGTTCCAGTCCTGAGCTGGAAACACCATTTTACTAAAAATACACGTCCAGCCCGTTACGGTGCTTGGGCTGCCTCCAGCCCGGGAGGTTCCGTTTCAGTCACACCACCGAGTGTCGTCGTCAAACAGGTGAAACAGGAGAGCATTAATTAATCGTGCACCCAATGGTACGTGCTCGAGGGGATCCGGCTGCAGCGAGTGAAGGATTTAAGGCATCGCTCCGTGCTCCCGCAGCCTGAGAGGTCCCCGAGCAGGACCACGAGAAGCAGGGAGATGTGTGAGGGACCAGACCCACAGGACAAAACCCACATTAACCAAAGGGCTGTAAAAAAATAGAAGAAGAAGAGAAGCGAGCTTTTTGGCCCAGCGCATCTGGCCCACGAGGAGCGGCCTAATAAAGATAAATGCACCCCGATGAGAAATTTAAGTGCATTTCCTTCTGGGAGGCGAGCTCCAGGTGAGCACCTCTTCCCCCATGGACCGGACCCCCCGGGGAAAGAACACCCAGGGGAGCGCAGGAATGGGGTGGTGGATTTCAGGCTGTCCCTTCGCCTCCTGCTGAGTTCAGTTCCCCGCTTCACGGCACAAAAAGCACCAGGGTGCAAGCCGAAATCCCGCTCCACTGGCTGCCTGGCTTGGCACAAAGCAAATAAATGCACCAGGGACAAGGAGGGGGGAGCAGCCAGAGGCTTCTTCCTCCGCGCACCCCACCGGGGACGGCACCAGCGGGGACACGGAGCGGGGCCACCAGGCAGCGTGGCTCACGAGGGAGGAGGACGCCCAGCTCGGGAGACCATCACCCGAGCAGCCCGGATTTAAAAGGTCACAGAAAGAAGGAGAACAGAGGGAATGGTGGCTGCCTGCCTTGCTTGAGCCCGAGACACGTGGGGAGAGCGCCCCGGCTCGCCAGGCCAGCACGTGCTGTGGTTTTCCTTCCTCGGCTGGGGAAGGGCAGCGACCTTGCCGCCGGCTGCGCCTCCCGCGTGCCAAACTGCGGCCACAAAAAGGGAGAAAAGTCTGGCTGAGAAACGCGGCTCACCTTTTTTTTAGAAGAATAGAATCTGCTACGTTGCAGCTGAAAGCCTTCCAAAGGGCCAGGTGGGACTTTTTCTATAGATATCTAAATAAAACCGTTTATTTAAAGGAAAAAAAAAAAGGAAAGAAAAAAAAAAGAAAAAAGAAAAAAAAAAAAAGAAAAAAAGCTCTGGCATGAATCCCACACTGAGAAAGACATCTCACTGACGTCGCACCACAAAAGGCGGTCAGTCCCACCAGTCCCACCAGTCAGTCCCACCAGCCCTTCGATTGCCTCCGGAGGCAGGGATCCGAAGCGAAGGGGGAACGTCAGCTGGCGGCCCCGAGGCTCTCCGCTGACCGACATGCTGCCGAGGGACAGACCCTCGGGAGAAGCCCCTGCCTCTCTCCCTTCTCCGAAAAGCACCTTGATTTCCGCAGCCCCCGTGAGGAATAAACCCAAACCAACCCAGGTCAGAGCCCTGGAGAGCATCCCCTGGAGGGACGTGAGTTTGGAACAGGATGCAGTGAACCCTAAGTGCGTCCTCGGTCAACCAAAGCTGTTCTGGCTGCAGGGTGAACACTTTCCTCTGCTTTTTTTCTTCTTTTTCAATGCAAGAAACACAGTGCCCATGCCCACAGCCGTTTTTGGTGGGCCAGAAGCCCCACCAGCCCTTAAACCTCACCTCACTACAGCCTCAAAATGGCCTTGAGCGCAGGGCTGAGCTTCTCCTGCTGCTCAAACACACGCAGCATGCCCCTAATGCAAACAAGGCCGCTAGTTTTCAAAGGCAAAAACCACGTGGAGTATAAAACAGAGGGAAAGAAGGGGAAAAGTGAGCTCCTGGAGGGACTGGAACAACAGTGGCAACTTTCCAAGTCCCCCTTTTCTCCACACATTAATTTTTCCGACTCCCCGGTCTCACTTGCCGCCCCGCAGCCTACGTCTGCATGGAGGCATCTGCGTAAAAAGCCCGATTTATGGGCTAACAACCACCATTGTGTACACGACTGTCCGCAGCCCTTGGATTTATCACCTCACCTGAACCCAAACCCTGGTGATTTAGCACCGGAGGAACCCGGGGGGGAGCCTGGCTCCACCGCTTTGGGTTTGTGCCGCAGTCCGGAGATGGGATCGCAGCTCCCCAGGCTGCAAAAGGAGCTCGCAGCGGCACCAGAAGCGCCGTGGGTGCTGCCGTGAGCACTGCCAGTGGGCTGTGAGCTGCCAGGTCTCCTTCCTCGCTGCGCTGCTGAGCCCCCAAAGGGCACCGGGGGCTCTGCCCAGCTCCGGTGCCCACGCCACGGAGCTCCCACCCAGGAGCAGGAGGTTTTTGTTCCTCGAGCCGCTCGGGGCCACCCGCATCACGGATGCGGGGCTGTTGAGCCAACAAGGCCGTGGCTCAGCACAACTCCAGTTGAGGATTTCAAATGAATGGAGGTGCATGCCTACTCCCTCAGCCGGATAATTGCCGTTAATTATCCAGGCTTGAACTACCTGGGGGTGGGAGATGCTGCGTGGCACCCCAGCGGCCGTCCCGCTGGGCCACTCGGCTGCAGACCTCATCCTCCGCCTGGTCCCCAGGGATGCTGGCAGCAGAGGAAGCCCCGGGGCAAGGCAGCCGCTCACAGCGGCGTGCCCGAGCTGTGAGGACGGACCAGAAGGGCATCCGGGGATCAAAGTTGGCTCCAGCCACTCTTTTCCTCCAAATCCTTGTGTACAGGTTTTAGCGCAGCCTTACGTAACAGCAGCCCGGCCCCTGAAAATCTGCCAGCCTCGCTCAAAGCGAGCAGAAAGGAGGAGGTGAGAAGAGAAACAAATAAATAAGCACACGTGGCAGCTGCCTCCCCAGCAGACCACGTTTTCAGATGCTGGATGTAAGCAGAAAGGCCAGGTGCAGGGCTGCAGGCAGCGGGACTGCTCGGGATTTTCAGGACCATCAGGGGAAACAAAAAAAAAAAAAGAGCAGAAAATGAAGTCAGGTACCCCGACTGCCCTCTAAATGCCTGTTATTTGTCCTGGGCCTGGGGAGGTTCTGGAGCACCAGCCATCCAGGGAGGATGTCCCGTGTTTAATCTGCATTTCAAAAGCCCCAGGGCAGGTGGGGTGCCCGACACAGGAGGTCTCTTCCTTGCTCCTGCCTCTCGTGTTCAGCGATGCATCGCCCACAGAAGGCAAAGCCGACATTTGAGCTAGAACAAATCAGCAGAGCCGCTTCTTATTTCCACTTTCCCGCTCCCCTGGCAGCTCTCCTGGTCCTCCTTTCTCATCGGCTTTAATTAGAGAAGCAGCTCATCCATGAAGCCGAGGTAAAAGCAGAGGAAACGAAGAGAAAAAGCAAACTGTGTTCACCCCACCACGGACCAGCTGATAAAGGGCTGCAAACCCTTTGCCGGCTGTGCAGCTGGCTGCCACGTACGTTTTTCCCTTTCCTCCTCCACGAATGGCTCAGCTGAACCCCACGGAGACCTGCACGGGCTTCCCAGCTGGTTACGAAACTCAGGCTCTGGCGGAGCGTGGAGGTTCCTGGCCAGCGAGGGAAGAAGACAGGGGCTCCGCTCCTTGCCAAAGCAGCGTCAGCCGATCCACTGCGGCTGCTCCCCGCTAAAAGTAGGACAAATCCTCCTTCAGCCCCGTTTCAGCTCTTTTTCTGAGCGATGGATGGAGCGGACACTTGCCCAGGGGTGCTCAGTGCGGGTAGGACACGCCGATCGGCTGCTTCCCCGAGTGGTTTTTGTGCCTGGCCCAGCCTGAAATGTCAGATTCAGACACAAAACCCCCCGACAGGGTGCAATGTGCTGCGTAGTCTCAATCCAAATGGCTACAGCAGGGAAAATCCTGCCGTGGTCTCTGCTACATCAGAATAAAAAGTGACTTAGGACATTTTTATAAGAGAGGGATTTTAGTGGCAGCATTTCTGCCACTATGAACCTTCCCAAACTCACCAGCTGAAGATTTTTCCATCCAGCAATGCCTTTCAGCAGAAACCCATGAAGTGTGTCAACTTTGACCAAAAAAAATAAATAAAAGAAGAAACGTAGGAGGGGAAGAATGGCAAATCACATTTTTCTCGTGTCAAAATAGCCTGTCTCAAGATTTTCTGAGCAGAATCCTTTAACATATTTTAACCAAAAAAAAAAAAAAAAAAAGTGATTTTAACAAACTCGCGATGGACTTGTCATTGTTGCTGACAGGTTCCCTGGGTGGGAGGTGCAGATGGAAACCAGCTGCTGGGAGCCTGAAATGTTTGGCTCGGTGGAAATCAAGGCCTGGGTCCCACGTGCAGGGGGTAGAGGTGATGAGAAGAGAGCGTGAGGAGCTCTCTGGAAGGCATCCTGCCTCCGGGCATGGGGCTTCGCACGTGGCGGAGTCCTTGGAGGAGCAGCAGAAAGCCCCGAGCTCCTCACCACGTCCCGCACGGCCGAGCTGCCTGCCGGCGGTCTGCATGTTTTGGTGCTCAAGGGAGATCGCCGCACTGCATGTTTGGTAAATAAAACATGACACTAAGAAAACACCTGACTCTGCGTCATCGACTCCCTGCCGAACAGGGCACGTACCCCTGCGTCTCCAGACCCGCCTCGTGGCTTTGCCCATCTGCTCTTTTATCTCACGAATCGCCGCTGCCCACCCCAAAACCCTGCAGCAGCTGAAATTTGGGGGTGAGCAAAATATTTTAGCCATCAGAGGCAAGAAGCATGCGTACAAAGCTTATCTTGATTGCAACAGCCTGATATCTGGACGCACGCAGTAGGAGTTATGAAAACATTGAAATCGTGGCTGAGCATCTAGTTAGGAAAAATAACATTTGACCCACGAGTCACACCGTCTTTGTTTTTCCAGTGTTGCACAGTCCGTGTAGATCTTTGTCTGAAATGTACACAAACACGCTGAATTTCACGGACTTAGCAAATATGTAATGTAAGGAAGGGGAAGCGTGGGTGACTTGCATTTCTTAGGATCCACCCACATACAGGAATAAAATAAGGAGCTTTTCATCATTAGCTGTATATTTATACGTGTATATGTGTGTATATATAGGGTGTATCCACATCATGTTACACACGTAGTATTTGTATGTGCATGTGCATGTATTGTGGATATGTATGTACAGAATAAAAATGAGATGCTCCTTATTTTTCTCCTGTATGTAGGTGGGTATTATATTTACAAATCTATATTTTTATACATAGCCAGATTATGAGCAACCGTGCAATAAACAAAGTGGCATGCGCAAGAGATAGTGAGGACAAATCAGTGGGGAAAGATATTTTACACTGAGGCTTCCAAGGAATGTTACCCAAGCTGTGATTTATTTGTGGAATTTCAGGGGGGAGGGAGGAAAAGACACAAAGGTCTCAGAGCTGCGAGCAAGATAAATCGTACATCATCATGTATTTAGCAAACTAGAACACAAACTGTGGAGAAACACAGAAAGGGCGGGGATATGCGAACTGTGAGCTTCAGAATTATTGAACGCTTCAAGCCTGTGCGCAGAGTTTAAGGACAAAGGGATTTCCCTGATTGTTCCCCTTCTAGAAATAAATCATTATTGTGAGCAACACTGGAGAAGAAAATAGTTTCAGGTTATTTATAACACCTTGGCCCTGTCCCTTTTCCAATCAGAGGAGCTGCCGTGGGGCAAGGCTTGTTATTTTCAGCAGAGAAAAATTAGCTTATTAAAACGCTAATTCTGCGGTGGCGTTTTAACACCTCAGCCTCGTCTCGGAGTTTACTGCTGTTAGGTAAGGGCCCTTATATTTTATGCCTACATAGCAAAAATGCAAAGGCAAAAGACTGTGTGCAAAAACCACAGCCCCCCTCCGAACAGGACACCAAGCACTGGCAGCGAGCGCTGGGACATGGGCGCGGAGCCGTAGGGAGGCGGGTTGGTTCTCGAGGTGATGACAGGGCCTTGACAGATCTGCCTTCATCTGTCACTTCCCTCCTTTCCCCTCGGCTATGCCTCTTTTAACGCGAACTGGCAGTGCTTTGGACCTTGCTTGATTTGGTTCATCAAGTGAGATGCTTTCCTCGCCCCGGCCAGGTTCGTTTGAAGGGCTGGATCCTTCCTTTCTGACGTACGATGATCCAGTGAATTCCCATACCGATGGGAGCAAATGTCCTGGGTGGCATTCTGGAAGGTGCTGAGCTCTCCCCCTCCACCCCGTTCCCCAGAGCATTTACAGGAGTGAGGGGGACTCAGCAGCCCACAGAAGGTGCTCTGGTCCAGGACTCATCCCTGGCGGGGAGCCAGGGGAGAAGGGGCAACAGCTGAAGGACGCGATAAGACGAAGACATTTCCAGCAAGGAAAATAAGGACGGGAAGGTTTCTCGGGAAACTCAGGACCAATTTTCCTTTTTGAATAATTCAGTTAAATCCAAGAGCAGAACTCGCTCTGCAAACTTTGAAAGGATTTGCAAGAGAAAGAAAGCATTCGGTGCAAAAGAGCTGGGAGGCCGTTCTCCGGGAAGGTGCAGCACAAAAATAGATGTAAATCTGCAAGTGCTGTCACGTTGAAGTAAATCTGAAGTAACTCTATTGTCTTTGGCGGGGTTACTTTGGGCTTACACCAGCGTGACTGAGATTATCGTATCGGCCGGGGCGTGCTCATTACGATAAGCGTTGGCTTGGGGAAGTCGAGCGTTTTGAAGCTTCGTTTTGCAGCGCACAAAACTCTTGAGTTTTGGATAGTGTCTGGCCATATGTCCTCTTATCTCCTTCCTTCCACCAGACCTAAGGTGTGCTGAGACGGTGACTCCTTCGTGTTATCGCCCTCGGGAACCTGAACTCTGCTCCGGCGCCGCCACGGCAGCCAGCAGTTATGGATGTTGTGTAACTGTCACCGTGAGGCACCCGGCATGCACAGTGGCAGCAATTGGCGCAGGGAGGGGAGAAGAGGTTGACGCAGCCGTCCCTGCAAATTAAAGCTGGAGGAAATAAAGCAATTAAACAATAGTCCATCAGAGACGCCACCTGAACAGGGGGAAAGGCCCGCCCAGCCCATCTCCCTTGCAGATGCATTCCAGTTTATGAGAGGAGCCTCATTGAATTGCTTGTAGCCAAACCTTTGCTATACTCAGGACAAAATAATAACAGAAAGGTGAAATAAAATGGCCAGATGCTCTTGAAGGAGCGTGCCAATTTCTCTGGCCAGGCTCCCTGCGGATGTCCAAGTGCTGTGTGATTGCCCTTTGGAGTTGGATGGGGAGAGGTGTGTGTCTGAGGTTACACAGAGATGTTGGCTGATGCACCCGCTGGGAGAGATGCCAGCTGCCGGTGTGTTTTGGGTGACATTCACCCTGTTTTAGGGCTGAAGAGGTGGCCAGTCTGCACCCCTCATGGGTCACAGGCACGTGGTGCCATGAGGCAGCAGCCCTGACAGGAGACACACCCCAACCTCCCTCCACCGGGACACACAGAACAGCCTGCAGCTCCCCACCACGGCCCGGTTCCAACAAACCGAGGCCGGGCCGGCCACGGCTGCACCCACAGCCCCGGCAACCGGCGGCAGCCCCGCACTATTTCCCCGCCCGCCGGCGGAAGGATCCACCGAGGGAGGGCTCGGAGCCGCAGCGCGCGCCCCGCCTCCGCCGCGCTCTTCCCGCCCGGCCTATAAAGGGCTTCCGGTGAGCCGCCGCGCGCTCGCGGTATCCGTGCGCCGGCCGAGCCCGCTGAGGAGACGGCGGCCATTTTGTGGGGTGCCGGGGCTCTGCCGAGCGCGGCGGCCGAGAGGGGGGCGGCGGCGGCGGGCTCGGAGCTGAGAGGAGGGAAGAAGACGGGGAGCGGGCAGGGGCCATCGGCACGGGGCGAGCGGAGGAGCCGGGCCCTGCCGAGCGGCGAGCGGAGGGAGGGGAGCGGCGGGGAGGGGTCCGCCGGGCCGCTGCGAGGCGATGGCGGATATAGACAAGCTCAACATCGACAGCATCATCCAACGGCTGCTGGAGGGTGAGGGGCGGCGGCGGCGGCAGAGGGGACAGGAGGTGGGGGGCAGCCAGCATCGTGCCCCCGAGCCCGCCCGGCAGCGGCCTCCGGCGGGGCCCCCCGTCGGTCCCCCCTCGGCCACGGCCGAGGGCGATGCTCAGGGCCCAAAACTGGGGGAGGCCCAGAATTGGGGGGCGAGGGGCTCTGAGGCCTCCCGGGGGTCCCCGCGGGTCCCAGAGCTGCTCTGCCCCCGGTCCCCGAGCAGCGCGGGGTCCTGCCGGCCTCCCCCTGCAGCTTGCGCTGGGTTGCTCCGTATTGTCGTGGGGAAGCGTTTCAGGATGCTCCTGGCCTTTCTTTTGGGGTTTTTGGGTTTCCCCCCGCCCTATTTTTCCGCTTGCACGCACGCACGTGGGGGCTGCGCTTTGCTGGGCAGTCGTGGGGCTCTGGAAGTCGGAGCTGGGGTGTTTAAAGGGTCTGTGGAGGCAGTGCTACAGCGAGTGGGGAGGGGAATTCCACGGGCTTCAGGACAGCGTGGCTTTAGCATTGATTAGCTGCTGCATTAATACAACCATTCGGCTCTGAATTTGTAACATATGGTAGCTTACTTAGGTGTCAATTGAGGGTTGGTTATGCTGTTGCAGGCACTATGTGGAGGGACTTATTGTCTTGTGCTCTTGGCACCTAGGGTTGAAAAACGTTGCATGGGAGCTCCTAAATCAAAGGGAAACCTACAAGTTCCAGGGGCTGTCTTCAGCATCTTCCTTTTGGTTGCAGGGGTCAGCACAGGCTGCAGTTGTCATCTGATCCGTCTTGGAAGTAGCTAGCAACACATTTTCTGAAGGCATCAAGGAAGGAAGGATTTTAGGGAAGGAAGCTAGCCTGATCCAGCCGAATTCCGTGTGTGTTGGGGCAGGCATCTCATCAGCACTTGAAGAGCTTGACGGGGGGTTTAACGTGTTTTCCACTTGGCACAAAGTCATCTAAGATGTTGTTGAAGCAGGCAGTGAGGAAATGTCTTTCAACTATGTTATACTTTTTCCTTCTTACAAAATTTTGCTGGGTGTAATGGCCTGGATAGCAAAAGGAAAGGCAGAGGGACAGAAGTGCTACCACAGAAATTACTTGGGATTAAAAATCCAATAGGTGTATTATGGGATTACTGAGCTAGAATAAGTAAAAGTAAGTAGGGCTTTTTCTCTGATCCGTTTTGCTTTGCCTGTTACCAATTTAAACTACCCTGGCTTAAATTATTTAAAGGCTTCCCTTCATAAATTTAGACCAGGATTTTCCTGAAACTCCAGTAGCACACTTGGTAGGTGTCAGGTCCTGTATGTCATACGTCTGGTGCCTTATTTATATGTGCTCAGTTTTACTGCAGTTAATATATTTCATAGCTGATTAGATCTAGTACAACTCATGTGGTTTTCTCAGTGTAAGTTGCTAATATTAAAGACATGGAACGATGTAAGCGGAGAAAGAAATCCAAGTGATTTTGAATGATGATTCTTGCTTAAAGTTTCAGAAAGTAATAAGATGTACTATGATGATATGTTATGGTCTTACCCGGCTTATAGCAGTATTACACGTCTGGAGGAGATGGGAGCTCGTAAATCAGGCTTCGGAAGGCTTACTGACAAGATCTTTTAAGAGATGGTCATGTAGCTAAAGATGCTATTACTTCAGGTTGCATCAGCTGCCAGAGCTGAAATTAATTTTTTTATTGACATTTCAGCTGGGATTTCAGATTTCTGGAGGCAATGATGGTCTTCCAGTTTTTAAAATGATTACCTATGTTAGTAGCCTGTGCTAGTGTGTATTTTGTTTATTGCTTATTAAATGTCCATTTTAAACTTCTGTTTCAGACAGTGATGAGTGACCTTTGTGGTAGTCTTTTTCCTTTTTTTTTTCCCCAGAAAAGGCTTTGCAATGCTGCGTTTCTGCAAGCGCTGCGTTTTGCATAGAGTGATAAATTGTGTGAATTACTGTGCAGGCAGCATTCCCCGGTGATTTAAAATTTGACTCATCCTTTCCCTGGAATTATTAAGGTGCAGCTAGGTAGGTGACAAGACTGAACTTCTGAAGTGCGGATCTGCGTGGTATTAAACTTGGGGCAGAATCTGAAGTGTGTGTGAGGTTTCTCATCCGATTTGGAACAAGCAAAGAAATTTCAGATGCATTTCTGCATTATGTGGCGTTCTTTTTCAGGGCAGTGCTGGTCGAACAACTGCAGGGTGTTAGTTATGTGAAGCCTGAAGCGTCTGTACCAGAGTTGTTTCAAGTGATAACCTTTTCAGGCAAGGTTGCACACAGATTATAATCATAGTCAAGCATTACAGCACAGCGCAGTCTGCTTTAATACCAGCTTATTAACGAACTGAGTTGACCAAATCTTTATGCAAGTTTTAATTTTCAGAGCAATTTGGTATTTTATTATAAATATATTTAGAATGTATACTTAATTTTTTAATAACAGTTAATTTTAGGTGATTAATATAATGCAAAGGATATAAACTGGTATATGGCTTCATGCCTTCTTCCTTTTTAAGGGGTAAAAAAGGTATTAAGGAGATAAATTTAATAATATTCTCATACTAATTTATTTCAAATTTATTTCATAAACTGTTTTATACTAGCCTGAACATTGCGCTGTTATAGGAGATGAAGTGAGCTGTGCTAGTAGTGAACCTAGTCTAATGGCCTAGGTGAAGTGGTTAAATGGTAAATAATAAATTATTCTCCCCTTTGTTCTTAATGCAGTAAAGTATTTGTATTGAGTTCTACTTGCTTTCTGTCTTGACATCTTTTATGACAACTGAGGTAATTGCTCTGATCAAATTACGTTATTCGTACTGTTTCCAGGAGTTGATGCAATCCAACCCACATCAGGCTAGTTAGCTGAAATTATTGGAGTATTCTTTAAAGGCCAACAAGTATATGTTTGGCTTCTTGTTCTTAAGTAAATATTTGGAGAGTATTTCTTGCTCCTAGTGTTTATAGTGCAGAGCCATTTGGCTTTGAAATGTCACAAAAACCATTTTTCAGTAACATTGTTCTCCACCTTGGGGAGCAGTTTGATGAAAACATTGAGTGTACCATTTTTTTTCCTGTAACTTATGTTTTGCTTGACTTCTTTGCTAATGAGAGCTGTACATTTTCATGAGAACAGGTTGTGTTGTCTGATTTTGTTGCTTTTATAGTAATTTTCCTAACAACAATTTTCTCAAGAATAAGGCTTTTAAAGTATACTGAATAACAGTATCCTGCAGTGAGTATTGAATTGTTTCCGAAGTGTATCTGATAGTAGGTAAAAGCCCAAATATTTACAGAACTAAGTTCTACTGAGGAATAAGAAGGGGCAAACTTAGGGACAAGCTATTCTTCTAGTCGATATTTTAGGCGATAATATCATGTTCTGGGCTTTGTATCTGCTAAACCAAACCTGCTGCTGGATGAGATGCAAGATGAAAAATCAGTGTCATCTGCATAGTCATGGCAAGGCTCCCTGGAAGTGGCAGAATTCCTGCTCAGCTCCAGGCAAAGGATCAGCGAGGAGAAATCCTGAGATTCCCAGGTGTGAGCATGGCTTCCTTTCTGTGTCACGTCAGGTGATGTTCCTATAACTAGAGCCCCGTATCCATTTCCTTCACCTCCTGTGTTGGCAGCTTTTTGTGTTCAATGTAAATAGGGTCTGATTTGAAAACGGAGCGCATAGTAATGTCTCTGGAAAAGAGGACTTAAATGTCCTAGCCTTACCATGGTAACAAATAACAGGGTAAAAAAAGTCAACATATGTTAGTGGAGCCCAAGTTGAAGTAAGTTTCTCAAAATCGTTTCTGTATCCAGCCTCTGCAATTGCTATTAAAGGAAAATAAGTAATGAAGAGAGGCTTCTTCGGATAAAGCCATGCAAGGCCAGGATGGTGATAGCCTTTTTGAAAGCTGAAATCCTGTTTAGCGCAGTAAAATCAGCGAAAAGACTCTAAATCCTCAAACTTCCCTGTTTATACACCCACAGACTTCTATTCCTGGTAAAGCTTGTTGTATGGCTGATGAGGAGATACTCTCTAATTTGCATTAAATGGTGAAAGAAGATCATCCAGTTATCAAAAATAGTTAAGTCAAAGAGTATAGATAAAACTGCTGGAAAGAGGAAAAAATATTTCTTAAAATTAGCTCTCCGACTTCTGTTCCTTTGTGCTTAAATACAACATCGATTGGATCTGGAGGATTGCTTTCCATTTAGGTGATTCTTGCAAATGTTAATCAGGAACTTGGTCAGATTTCACTTCTGGTGAGTTGGGGTGCTGTGATGGTTTCCAATAAACAAGTAGCACTCATTGACCTCAAACCGTGTACGCTGCAGTAGCTCAGTGTTACTTAGCGTAGCTCAGGGTAGCTGAGGAGTTGCTTTTCGGTTTTGATTTTGCATTTGAAATGAGCTGATCAAAGTAGATGCTGCCTGAAGTAAACTAAAACCTTTCTGACATCAGCCACTTCCAAGTTATTTATTCCCTTTGTGTCTGTGGTGTAAAATGGAATGTGAAACTGTCATTGGGAACTGCCAAAAACAAGATAAAAACAACCTGCAGTATTTTTGGAAACTCCTTTAGGATTGCAGGCATCTTAACGTAAAATACGGTAAAATTGGGAGGCTTGTTTAATAAGCTGGGAGCCAACCAAGCTGCCGATGGACTATTTTCTTTAAAACATTTTCTGTACGAGAACTCAATTCTAGCACTTCAGCTGACAGCGTTTGCAAGGTCATACTGAAGCATGGATCACTGAAATTTCTACCACGTTGAATATTCTATTTCTGAACATCCTTTTGGAAGGATTGCTCCCTCTAGCAGGTAATACACTCCTTTTGGTAAGAGCCTTTCCCTTTGTGGAAGGATCGCATGGCACCAGACTGAACGCTGGAAGATGCTAGAGATGGAGCGTGCTGTACAGCCTGTACGTTCTGGATCCCGCAGTTCTGACCCATCTGTCCTTCAGACAGAACTGCATAAAAGTTACCCTGAGTGTCAAGCTGTGTTGGAAGCCCTGGCAGCTGCAGCTATGCTTTGTCCTGGCCCTTTGCTTGCACCGAAATGACTCGGGGGCGGTGAGTTCTTGTTCTTGTACACTTCTCCCTCTGCTGGGCGGCCGTCACACTGCGCTCACGTCCTCCTTTGGGGTTGGTGCTTTCTAGCAGTTCTCCTCCTTGTCTTGGAAAAGCACAGCATTTAATTTTAATAGTTGAAACCTATCGATTTGTGTTTTGGACAGGCTGCGAAGGATCTGTGTTGAAGCTTGTAACCCTCAGAAATAAGGTCTGGAATAGCACGCACTGAAGAGATAAGAGCGCGCAGTTGTCATTGCCCCAGAGCTGTGGCTTGGCCCCGTGCTCAGTGTATTCGAAAAACAAAAAGCTCTGTCAATACTGGCTAAAGGCTTTACGCTTTTGACTGGACAACAGATGGAGTGCTCTCCCTTAAAGGTTTCCTGCGCTGGTTTTACAGAGCATAGCTGTAGGAAGCTGGGATATTTTCTAGCTCGGTCATTGTGACTTGGAAGAGTACCTCTCCAGAGATCATCCACGCCTCAGGGGGAGATCTCTTCTCTAGCCTCTTCCAGCCAATGGAAGTCTTTTTTCCCCAAACTTCTCATACTTGCCCACTGGAAAAGGTTTTACTTGTTAGAAGACTGCCCAGGCTGGACGTTGAAATTGAAGCTCTCAAAATGATTAAGAACAAGAGCAGCTCTGCCTAAAGGAGGAAGGGAATATATTACTGTCTGGAAATAGTACAGCAGTACGTTGAGACAAGATATAAATAAAATATTATTTGAAATGGGCTGACTTCTCCCTTCAACTGATTAATCTTTCGCTTGTTTCACTGTCAGTTCCAGCCTGTCATTCCTGAGAGGTTATTTTTTATGTGCTGGAAGAACAAATGTGCGTGTACGGTGCTATCAAGCTGCTCTTTTGACTTTGACCAAGCTGCCAATTAGTATTGTACTGTCTGATCTCTACAACTTGCCTTGTTTTGGTCCAAAGCAAAGAAACTGTAAACACCGCATTTTTCATAGTATCTTTGCCCTTCTTAGCGGCACTAAGTCATTTGGAGACTCAGAGAAACCTCCTAAGCGTTCATTCAGACTGAGTATCCTGCGTTTCCTTGCCAGCTCTTTCACTGTGCATGAGAAAATCCTTGTACTAAAAATACAGATTTCTCAAACCACCGTGCACTCCTGCATATTTGATTCTTCTGAAGCCAGAAATATTTTTTTCCAGCTTTTCAGGATATCGGTCAATGTTAGAAGAAATTGAACGCGCGTTTTTCCTGCGCTGGTTCCATGTTGGGTAAAAGCGGTCAAAATGTCACTGGCAGGCAGCGCGGTACGGAGCTGAACCAAATTTTCCTGCTTTTCTGCCATCCTTCTGACATCCGTGCTAGTGAGTTTATGTAAACTGCAACAAAGCATCATTTCATCATGTCAAGGTTTTCCACAGCTAAATGACTAAAACTGCATGAAGATTATACTGGTTCAATGAAAATATATCAGCAACCGAGGGAACTTGAACCTGAAGCAGTCACTTCTCAGATTCTCGTTTAATCCTCAGCAGAAATGAATGCATATGCTTTATTCATGAGCTCGAGTGACTCAGTGCATTGCTTCCATTCCGTATACCTTTTTATACTTTTTAATTCATGGATGTGAGATGCAGGGTTTGATTTTTAGCAATTTCCAACAAGACCAAATCACGGAAAGTTGAATTTCTGTAATCTGAGAAGGTTAAACACAAGCATAGTACCTCTTAAAAAAACAGTTAATTCTGGTATTTGAGAGAGGAGAAAATGATCTTTGTAATTTAACCAGCTGATGACTTTTTTTCTCTAAATTTGTTCTTTACTGCTTCTGGATATTTGGCATGTTCGGTAACTCGCTCATTGCTTGCGAGCGCGAGGAAAATTATCGGATGGCTGAAAAAATGACTGCAGAGCTGGAAAGACTCGAGCGTGATAAACTGCTGTGACAAAGATTTAACTTCCATTTATGTGCTTCATTACTTCTAATATTTTAATGGAATACTTGGAGTTTCGCGGTAATTTCCGTGTCACCACAGAACTAATGCCGGGGTGAGCAGTGATACTCGCTGCTGCTACTCGCAGCCATGTATTGCCCGAGAGATACCGGTGTGAGAGCTGCGGCTCCTGACCTACACACCTCCGGGTCACTGCAGGTTGTCATTTGAACTGCAGCTTGCTTTGGGAGCTTGTTTGAAGAAAGGCTGTGTGTTTTGTGGGACTGTGTGTGCGGTTCAGCTGTAGTAACAGAATTGCTGCCACAGAAATGACCTCTGCATTTCAGGGCAACAGAAATTGGGGTTGAGGGGTTGTTCGTGTCTGATAAATGGAGACCAGGGGGAGAACTCTTCTGATGGCTGTAGAAACTTGTTTGGGCCAAGCTGGTGTCCTTGTTCCATGTCCAAGCTTTGACAGGATGTGAAGGGAACCAGACATTGAGAATTGTTGCAGTGGAGGCAGTAGAAGAAAACAAGGATTGAAAAAAATGTTGTCTGTGATGGGATAAATCTCTTACCAGCTTGTCTCTTACTGCGTTCATGGGGGAATGACAAGGAGTGGCGAAGGGACACAGAGAACGTGGTACTTGGTTTAGTAAGATGAATTTCTTCGGGCTCTGTCTCAGCAATTTATGAAACACATCAGTTAAAATAGACAAAAAGCTAGAACCTGAAATACAGGAGTGATTTCCTTCCCGATTAAATCCTTTGCAGGTTTGAGACAGTTCTTCTCCCTCTGTAAAGGGCACCTACACGAAGCCTGGAGAGCGGCTTTTTACAAGGGCAGGTAGTGATAGGACAAGGGCTATGGCTTGAAAAAAAGAACAAGGGGAGATTTAAGCTAGACGTTAGATGTGCTTTGTTATAAAATCAGTCAATTTGGTGGCTTCAGTTTTAATGCATTTAAAAGATTGTTCCCAAGAAGAGTCATAGTAATGAGGCTTTGCGTTTTGTTTACGTACTCAACAAAGAAGAGCCTGGTGTTATGTGGGCCTTCTGAATTCCTTCTGGAGTCCTCATTCTAACTTGGGATCCCAGTTCTGCTGTGCAAGCATAACTGGTGGGAGAGGAGGTTCTGTCGCTGTTCCAGCCCCCTTTTTCTTCACCTTCACTCCTCTCATGTCATTCCTCACCACCTCTTACCCTCATCGGCACCATGAGCATCGATTTGGCATAGCTAAGAGGTGGGAAAGCCTGAGGATGGATTTTACAGGAAGCGTCTAAAATAAATGCGGTCGCAGTCCTGGTCCATATGGAATAAAGTATATTTGGAAGGTTCCCACCTCTCCCTCTGGTTGTCAAATGTTTAATGCATTCAGCTGTTCCTGAGGAACTGAAACTTGTTGGGGAGGGGTAAAAGGTGTTAAAAAGAGTAGTAAAAAGGTAAAGTACTGGCTTGAAATGTTGATGACTGTTCCATAGTACTAATTATTTCTGCAGCGTGCTCTGTAATTTCGAGGCAGTTTTTAGGAACGCAGTTATTTGTCTGACTGTCCTATTTAGGTTGTAAAACAGCCATTAAGGGTGTGCCGGGCCATTCGACTTTGACAGGTCCTGCTTTGTGGAGGCACCTTCTGATCGGGGACTGCAGATGCTGTGCTAGCTTCAGGTTCATTGTAACCGAGAACTTCTCACCTAGATGAACAGGGATTTTTTTTTTTTTGATGAATTCTGGGGCTCAAGCTGTTTGCTTTTCAGCCTAATCTGTGTCCTGACTGCTTTAGCATGGCAATATAATTAGCTTAACCTCTGGTTGGTGGTGGTGAGGTGATGACAAGCGTCTTTATATGGCTGACATTCCCACGTACACTTATCCTGCTTTACTTCAAACTTATTTTAAGAGTTCAGAGTCATTTGGAGGATACATCAAATGGCACATCTTAACAGCTCAGCACAAACAGAATACTTTTAAAATATTATTCAGTCCTAATAGCACAACTGTAATAGTTTAATTCCGTGTTAGTGGCATTAAGTCAGGCTATTAAAGTAACAGTAGGAATACTGTTGACGTGGATAACTGACTTCTAACTTCTTCCAACAGTGAGAGGATCCAAACCAGGTAAAAATGTCCAACTTCAAGAGAACGAAATTAGAGGACTGTGCTTGAAATCCAGAGAGATCTTTCTCAGTCAGCCTATTCTACTAGAACTTGAAGCTCCACTGAAAATATGTGGTAAGTACGGTGATTTGGTGCTTGGTCAGGGTGTGGGGATGTGTTTTGGATAGATGACTTCCTGGTTTGGTTTCACCACACTTAGCGGTGGTGCTGATTTTGCATGAATGCGCCTGGCTAGTTGTGCTGAAAGAATGAAGAATGTCAGAATACACCCCTCGATAAATCCTGCTCCAACACTGAGGATTTCCTTCAGACTGAAGTAGTTTGTTCAGTATTTATAACATGTGGTAGACTAAAAGCAAGATTGTGTTCTGCATGCCAGAAACAGAACTGTGATTTGAACCAAAGGCAGAAATACCAATTTATTTTGGTACAACTTCGCTGTTAGAATTTGAATTACTGGGTGGGTGTGGCAAGAAAATACCAGAGATGGTGCAGAGGAAAGTAAATTCCCTGGTTTTCAGTCCGTGTCACTACTGAAGGTATCGAAAATGAAGTAAAGGTCCCTAATGTCACAGCCACGAGTCAAGGAAAGGAATTAACTGGATGCCAAATTGTTGTGTGAGCACAGAGCTGACCTCTTAGAGTCTTAGATTTGTTTTCCATGTGTAGGAATATTTTTAAGTAGATGGATACTTAGTTCTAGTGCATACTTAGTCATTGTATGAATAGAGGTCAGAATTTTGAGTGATAATTTGATATGCAGTAAGACAAAACTATGTGATCTTCAAGAATGTTGCAGGCAATCTCTAACTGCAAGTTCTTTCTGCTGCTTCTCTAGAATTAATCAAGAACTGTTGTGAAATGTCACTTGTGTTGTTTCTGAATACTCCTTGCAGGTGACATCCATGGGCAATACTATGACTTGCTTCGACTCTTTGAATATGGAGGCTTTCCACCAGAAAGCAACTACCTGTTCCTCGGTGATTATGTTGACAGAGGAAAGCAGTCTTTAGAAACGATCTGTCTTCTACTGGCCTACAAAATTAAATATCCAGAGAATTTTTTCCTTCTCCGAGGGAACCATGAATGTGCCAGCATTAATAGAATTTATGGGTTTTATGATGAATGTAAGTAATTACGGACGAATGGGAGTATCTTTCGGCTTGGGAAAGCAGGGTAGGAGGTGTTTGTCTTCTAGTTTTCCAGTATTGGATCACTCTTCCCTAGCTTGCAGTTATCTCTGCACAATTCAGTTGGGCCTGTGGCCTATTTTAGCAAGGGGAATGTTTTCATTCATTATAGTCTGACCCTCACAGAGCAGAATGCAAATGGATATTTTTATTTACTGGCCACCATGTTGAGTAAGTTCTTACTGGTACGCATTTGTGAAGTTCTTAAGGTTGTCTAGTCAGATGAGAATTTTCCTTTACAGTTCGCATGTTTCTTTCATCTGTAACGATGATGTGCACCTGTTATAACAGATTGCGCTGGTCTTTATTGTGATTGTTACAGTGCTTGCAGTCTACTTCATACTAACTCCTGTAACTTTGTAATGTTTAAAAAAGGCAAATGTTTGCCCTTCTCTGGAATACCTGAGACTGAATGCAGTCCTGCAGTATTTTGCCCTGCTGCTTTGGCCAAAAACATTATTTCCTTTCTTCTGTTTAATAAGTGGAGCAGAGCATATGTGAAGCCTTCAGTATGATGCACGATCGGATTAAATTCCAGCTACTTGCTCTTTCAGTAGGTGGTTTCAGCTGTAAACATCACTTGAACCAGTGCATCAGCCTTCTAATGAAGAAACAGGCTTGTGTTTATTTGGCATCACAAGCGCTCCTTTTGAACAAACGTAACGTTGCTGTGCTCTTAATGTCCTACCTCCGTCACTGCAGAGTGCATTAAGATTGGTGATGGAAGCTACACGTAGACCTTACCGTATCATAAGAAGCAATTTTGCTGTAAAGTAGATGGGTAATGTTCGTATGTTTCAAAGGATGTGAGCTAAACCAGATAGCGTGGAGGAGATTAAGCTATTACGTTGATTGTGTGCTGAAACATCCTCCCAAGTTCTGTTGTGGGACATGCTTGGCTTGTACCTTACAAAATGTACTCTGTCTCATTCTCCTTTTTCAACAAGGAAACGAAGATGTGCGGCATTTGACTTGACTCCTCAAAGATTAATCACAGGCTTAGTCACATATCGCAAATATGTTCATGGCTTGTATCTGTTGGGAGAGTTGCTTGGAAAGTGAAACTAGCAGCTTCATTTTTCAGTCCTGTTTCTGTGACTAGAGAGACTTCATGCAGTAAAGTACTTGCAGAAATTTAAGGAAAATCTGCTTTCCAGGAAATGCTGTCTATCCCTGAAGAAAACAGCAAATGGCACAATTTTCTGAAATGGATCACATTCTCCAAGGGAGTTGAGAGTGGAGGGTCTGGCTGCCAAGAGTAGAATGTCATTCTCTTGAACAGATGCATGCTATCCTCAGAGCCATTTCAAAGCTGCATCTGTCACATGGATAAAGACCTTGCAACTTTCTTATCAGCAGTAAAGTACATCAGTGGGTATCAGGGAAGATAAAATGTGTCTAGGCCTTATTGCTGACTTCTTGCAAGTCTTAGTTCAAGGCAGCCATGGTAGACAGGTGTTTTACAGAAGTATACTGACTGTTCTCTTCTCCCCAAATCTTTTCTAGGTAAGAGAAGATATAATATTAAGCTGTGGAAAACTTTCACAGACTGTTTTAACTGTTTACCAATTGCAGCTATTGTGGATGAGAAAATATTCTGCTGTCATGGAGGTAAGTTCTTTAGTTGATATTCTATGAAAATGCAATACTCTGGTATAAATACTGGCAATTTCATGTCTATCTTGGGTGCTTTTCATTTGCTGAAAAACATTTTTTTGTCTTCCACTTCTTTATCAAAGACTTCTTTACCAAAGCTTTGAAACTTTAGGGATTTTCCTCTGCCTCAGTTCATGTATGAGGTAGGGTTGAGAGCTCAATCAACGTCAGTTTTGTGAGTCACTGGGCTGACAGCGTGGTGACTGCAGACACAACTGTCTGCATTTAGTATGCAGAAAGTGGTATGAGATCTATGTGATGTTGTATTTCATCTTACTAGGCCTGATCTTTAAAATAAACATGTCCTGTTGTTTCTAGTATTAATGTCTCCTTTAACAGATAGCTCTTTTAACAGACACTTGCAAATTGTTGAGATTGTAATCCTCTCAAACAGGGAAATGGCTTTGCTTATCTTGCTCCCAGTAAACCTTCTAAAAAGTCTTTTATACAAGCTCTAAAATAAATTCTGGATTAAAAAATATCAGTTAACATTGCACTACATAGAACTGGGGTGGTGAATCTGTTTGGATGCAATTTTTTTTGTCTTCAGTTAATGTGTCAATCTTACAATGCAAAGCTGGACTGAAATGTGAGCTGCACGTGTCTTAATTCTGACCAGGTTTGTCACCAGACCTTCAGTCAATGGAACAGATAAGACGAATTATGCGCCCCACTGATGTACCTGATCAAGGTCTTCTTTGTGATCTCCTGTGGTCTGACCCTGACAAAGATGTCTTAGGATGGGGTGAAAATGACAGAGGAGTGTCCTTCACATTTGGTGCTGAAGTGGTTGCTAAGTTTCTCCACAAACATGATTTGGATCTCATATGCAGAGCCCATCAGGTATTTTAATTTCGTGCACTAAACCAAGGAATATGTCAAGTTGAAAGGGACCTGAAGTGGTCATCTGGTCTTACACATGTACTCAACACAGGGCAAACTAATATAAGACCAAATCACTTAGGATATTGCCCAGCCAAGCTTTAAATATCCACAAGGAAAGATTGCACCATCTCTGGGCAGCTTGTCCCACTGTTTAAAAGCCCTCCTATGTTTTTGTTTAATACGTGTAAACCGTGGGTCTGATACCTTAAATGAGGTTGTCTTGAACTTAGTGAATATATAAGTGAATATACTTAGTGAATATAAGTGAATACTTAGAACAGTATTCTGTTTCGTTACTACTGGACCTTGTTGCCAAAACGGATCCTGTGATGTTCTTCCTGTTTTGGGGTAAAAGTGTGGAGCTGGTGCTCCTTAGCTGTAACCAGTTTTTGATCTCCTGGTTCGATTAAAGCTGCTTTGTACCTCGTCTGGAAGAAATTGCCCGGTGTAATTTCTGCTTTTCTCTCCAAAGGTTGTTGAAGATGGATATGAGTTCTTTGCAAAAAGGCAGTTGGTAACTCTCTTTTCTGCCCCAAATTACTGTGGAGAATTTGATAATGCAGGTGCCATGATGAGTGTGGATGAAACTTTAATGTGCTCTTTTCAGGTATTGTATCTGGCAACTTTATCTCCTAGTTAGTGCAGTCACTTTAGGGCTCCTCAAATTATACTGTACTGTTAAAAATCATAATGCTTGCTTCAACCAGCTCTTCATAGCTATTAAATGTAGACAGAGCTGTTTGCATTCAGGTCTTTAAAAATGTGATAAGCCCTTACTGATGTGAGTAGATGAACTGTTTTACCTTGGAATTAAATCATCCAAGCAAAGTTATCGTCTGTTTTCCTGCTTCCGTCGGCGTGGGCTCTCAGATCAGCTGCTCTGAGCAGGAAACTCATTTATTTCTTAGCTTCTTTCTGACCTGTCCAGCTGATCTGTGTCATGCCTTACACTAGTGAATGGATTGTTTGAGGGTAGGAAAACGAAATTATTTGCTTAATGACTTGAATTATCTCTTTCAGATTTTGAAACCTGCAGAGAAAAAGAAGCCTAATGCTAGCAGACCTGTAACGCCTCCCAGGGGTATGATCACAAAACAAGCAAAGAAATAGTCAATGTGGCACTGCCTTGTTCGGACTTGTATTATAGTATATAACCTCCATTTTTAAAACTGTAATGTGTACTGTTCAGCTTGCTCAAAATAGGTAATGTGTTTGTGGTTTCCCTTTTGATTTGATGAATGGCATTTGCTGGTTGTAACAGCAAATGGAAGATTTTTCTCCCTCCCAGAAAAGGTTTTAAAACTTTCCTTCCGTTGGTGTTACAGCTGTACACTCCGCAGCATCTTATCCTGTCATTATGGGTAATTGTACAACTGACTTTCTGAATCTGTACAATGAGTAGTGTAAATGCTTGTTTTCTTAGGATCTAAAGAGGGCACTAGTGTGCTGTGAGAGTAGAAATTTGTTACTGTTGGAAATGACATACTGTTTATACAAACCACTGTGAACTTTTTTTACGTTGAAATTTGTTTTAAAGGGATTGCTTTTCTTTTAATGTCTTGTCATGTACACGTTAGTTTTTATTGCTGTCAACATTAGGAATAACCTTCAACCTTCCCAGCATCACTGGTATGATGTATATTTAATGAAAACACACCTCCCTCTCCGTATACTTTTAAATCTCAACTAAAGCCATTATTTTAAGTTTCTTTCCTGAAGCCAAAGTTCGCTTAGAAAACTGTACGTACACAACCCACCACCCTGAGCTGGCAGGGCCTTCCATTCATGCCTTCCTCTCGGAGATAAAAAGGAAGTCTCGACTTGAAATAGCAAGTAGAAATGCTGTGCTGTTAGTTCTGTTCATGGCAAAAGTAAACACATTTTGTACAGTTTCTGTATGTTCTATCAAGTGGACCTTTTTACAGTTGCATCAGTCCTGTGGCAGCCAGGGTCAGAAGGCTGGAAGTTAAGGAAAATGGTTCTAAGATCTGCCTGAATGGTTTTGTGCGTTTTGGCCTAGAGACTTTGTTTTACAAAGAAGCCTAGAAAATAGCTTGAGGAGCCAACCAGAGGCATCGATCTTGAGCACCAGTTTATACAAATCTCTCATGGTATCTTGTTTTTTAAAAACTGATAATCTTTTTTGAACAGATGACAGTGTACAATACCATGTAGTGAAAATCACTTATTAAATGAAGAAATTGTTAAATCTTCTCAGTGTCGGTTTATCACAACTATCACTCCTGCTATCAGAGGTCCTGACTTAGAGAAATAAATCGGTCTGGAAATCCACACATTCTCGGTTTGGATTTGTCTGAGCTGCAAGCACTCGAGGTGTGCTTTTAAACGGTGTTGGATTCAGATCTGGTTCCAAAGCTTTAACGTGCGTGCTGCCCTAAGACACCAGCACCCTTCCACTGGAGGGGGGTGAGGGCACAGGCACTCAGCTCCCAGGCTGCTTCGAGCACTGCTGTGGGTCTGCAGAACTGTAGCAGACAAGCCAGAACTCCGCATTTCAGCATCTGGTATATACCGATCGTGGTGTCTGGGCTTGTGGCTTCTGCAGCCTCCCATCAGGGCAGCTGGGGGTCAAGGCTTTTGAGAAGCACCCAGGCAGTGGTTCCCAGAGATGTGTGGGTGGGAGGACTCGCTCAGCTCGGCTAGCGTTTATCATCCTGCTGCGTGTTTGGAGTGAGCTGTGCCTAGAACAAAAGTACTGTATTGTAGAGACCATCAACTTCACGAAGGTCGTAGTTAAGGACAAGACCAATTTCCTCTGGGTCTTGAATTCAAATTCAAGAACTGTAAATGCTTGGTGAAGAAAGGTCAGTAAACTTTACCACTGCTCTTCTTACTTTAGCAAGACTTGGTATACACGTCAGCTAAAGCAGCTTGCACTTGGAGGGAATACCTAAGGTATAATGCCAGCTGTAGGCACACGGCTGTCCTGCCCTGGACAGGAACACACCGTTGGTATACGTTCCTTCATCTGCCACCTCTGCTCAGGTACCTCATGGAAATACCACCAAGATTTTTAGAAGGTGAGTGAAGTGGCTGATTTCATATCACCAGGCTGTTCTAAAACTGCTGTGGTAACGAACGGCAAGGTGCTCGGGGTCTGGTTAGTGTTCAGTTTGTCACTGAAATGTCAGGCCCAGATAAACCAGCTCTGTTCTGGCGCTTGGTTAGCAGGTGTTCCTGTTCCCTTCTCCTGCAGTAAGCTGAGTCTTTGCAATGAAAATTCATCTGGGTAGTTCCTAGCCATTGATTTTTACATTTTCAATGTGTTTATCTGCTAAACTAAAACCTTTTCTACTCTGAAGATCTTTGTCTTCTAAAACATTAAACCATGTCATGGTAACTTCTGATGAGCTCATTAGATCAGGCAGCAGATTGCCTGGTACACAGCTTTCTTTCACACCACTAAATCACAGTTGTGGTATTCTTTATAGCTTTATTTTCTTCTGCCACCTTGTAAAATAGTCACCTGCATGTCTTTTATTGATCTTGGTAATAGAGACCGTATGGAACCAGTTCTTTCTTGACTTGTAGCTAAAGGAACGCACAAAGCCAGCTCTGCGACAGCCTTCATTAGCCAGCCAGCCATTCTGCGTGTCACCACGTCACACCTTTTTCCTCTGACTTTCTGCCCTCAGATGTGGTTTCAGTACCGCAGCTGCCTATTCTGGGCTCTGTTTTCTGCTTGACTGCATTCCTCCGCGCTGCTTCACGCACCCTGGGCTCAGCAGCTGCTCAGAGCAAAGGAAGTCCCACGGCACGATAGTGGAGGTGGAGGTTCCTGTACCACTGCCATGAGGCAGGGAGGAGAGAGTGTGCCGGTCTTGTTACGGGCTGTGATCAGAACTTCAGAGGCACGGGGTGTTTCATGCCCATTGCTCTGGGTCTGCTGTTCGTGCTGGGCTTTTTGATCTTTGGAGGGAGAGAATGAGCAGCAACTGCTGATATCCCATTGTTTTTTTGTAATGATACCTGAATAAACATCAAATTTAACAGAACATGAGCTTCCTGGGAGGCCCTTCCCACAGCCCATCCACCCTTACCTCTGGAGCAAGCTGCAAGGGGGGGAGCTGTAGCAGGTAGCAGACCTTGCCAAAGATCACACGAGGCAGAAGGAAAGTTGTAATAAACCCAGGTTCTCTTGAATCCTCATCTTGTGTCTTTTGCAGTAGGCCAGTATGGTTTAATTTAAGTGCATTAATAATCTGGAGAAGAGGGGTAGTCAGTAACATCTCAGGCACGACTGACGTGGACGTTGTTCGAGACGGTGGTGCAGGAGCTCCCCGTGCGCTGCACCGTTGGCTCACGAGGCGCCATGTAAAGCAGCTCGTATTCAAAGCAGGGGCTTGCAAAGTACGACCCGAAGCACGTTCTCCTGGGGGACTTGGGGCAGCTGTTCGGTTCAGTAAGGTGATGCTTGAGCAATTTGCAAGTGCTCGGGTTGGAAAAAAAAAAAACTTCCCATTTCTATTGTAAAGAGGGACTTGCACCTCGTCCTCAGAAAACATTTTTAAGCAGCTTTCTGGCCTCATTTTCACGTGCATTTGCTTTTAAGAAAGCTTTTTTCTTTGTAAGATGCAATCCAACCGCTTCCTCATTCCCCTGGCCACTTTCTATCCCCGTTAGCTTTGCAAGTGGCCAGTGCTGATGCCCAGCTGCAGCACCCTGCAGGTGCTGGAACACAGCTGCCCGGGGGCTGGTGCCAGCCTCCTGCCTTGGGGCTGTAAGGGGCCTTGGGCTTCCTGCACCTGGGGCAGCGCCCTGACACCAGCATCCCAGCACGGAGAGGCTCAGCACTGCGATTAACCTACAGAAAAGCATTCTGTTGCTATAAAAGGAGGCGTGAGAAACAGTAAAGGAGCTCACGATTTATTCGAGTGACTGCCTTCAACAAAAGCCACTGCGCATGGGCACCTCCTGGGTCCTCGCCTGAGCTTCCACCAGCAGCATCTCCTCCGGCATCAACGGGCCTCCAGTGCAGCCCCCGGAGCTCTTTGTAAGCATACTGGTTTCTGGGTTATTTATTTAAGTTCTGGCTTCTTATCTGTGATCACCCCCGTAGCTGACCCAGTTCACGGGGAGCAGCAGCTGCCTGTGCGCTCCTCGCCGAGAACAAGGGTGAGCCTGCCGCATTCTTGGGAGGGAGATCTGCTGCTTGCAATCCCAGGCCGGAGCTGGTGCCTTCTTCCACTAGCTGACTGTGTTGGTGTTTTCGGGAGTCAGCTGAGGCCAAAACGCCTAAATGAGCTGGAAACTCCCAGCACAAAGCTCCTCCTTCCTGCCCCTGCTGCAGCCTTGCTCCTCCGCTGTCCTGCGCTGCCCGCGCCCGGCTGAGCTCTGCAAGTAGGTGCTTGGGGGAAGGTTTTGGGGTCAGGGCTCTGGGGCTCTGCGTGGGCATCGCTCCCGCACATCCCCCGGGAGGAGCACGTGGGTGGGCCTCGGTGCTGGGGGTGAGAAAACTTTCCTGTTCAGGGAAAAGTTTTAGGCAGTCTCCAGGAGGAAATCCGTTCCTCGAAATGGGTATCCTTAGGCTTTAAAAGCATAAAAACGAAGAGCCAGCCCTTCGGTTACCAGGAAATACTTCAGGCTTCTTGCAGCACAGAGCTCCCCGATCCTTTTTTCCTTTTTTCAGCTGAGTTTGCTCAGTGCACTTCCCAAAACAGCTCGGGTCTGAAAGGAAGGGATCCCTAAATAGGAAGCCTTGTGCTGGAACACGAGCCTATAAACGGAGACGGGTTAATCACAGCCTAATTTCTTTCTCTGTAATCCTTCCGATGCCGGGACCTTCACCGCCTGCTGGGTCTGATCCGTGCCCCGCTCAGCGGCTGAGCTCTGATCTCAGGCTTCCCTTCCACGCCCGCCCTGCACGGCGGCTTCTCGCAAAACCAGTGCGGGACTGACCAAACCCAGATTTTTTCCTATAAAAACAAATAACAAAGCTGACATCCACCCGGCGACTCCTGTTCTGGCAGCTCCCACTAACGGACACGTCGGAGCCCAGCTGGAGAAAAAGCTGCGCAAGCAGCAAAATGTCGGCACGGGGGGAGCGGGGCCCGGGCAGGGGGCAGCGGTGGCCTGGGAAGGAGCAGCGAGGAGCAGGGGTGGCTGGAGCTGGGCCCCCCGGGCAGCCTCAGCCCAGAGCTGGGATGTGGCCGTGGTTCTCTGCTGGCATCGGGAGCGGTTTTGGGGCAGGGTTTGTGGCCAGGTTGCCCAGAAGAGGAAGGGAGAAGCCGGCGGGGCTGTGGAAAGGGAGCGTGGGTGTGAATGGAGCACGGGTATGAAAGGAAGGGAAATGGAGGCTGCTTATCTCTGGGTTTGTTTGCTGTGGATCTGCTGCAAACAGCAGTGTGGTAGCTGAGGAAGCAAACGGAGGCCAGGAAACCTCCAGCCTCTGTCCTCCAGCCTCCATCGATCCGCGTCTAACACAAACGTGCCGGCTCCTTCCGACAGAGAATTGGCAGCCGCCTCCTCGTGCATCACGAGGTGCGAGATAAGGGCCGGCGTTTTCGTCCTGCAATTGATGTTTTGGGGATGTTTGCAAATAGCTACTGAGGAAGCGCCGCAGTGCTCCGCACCCCGGGGAGGGCGGTGGGGGCTCGCGCCATGGGAGGTGATGCAAAGCGAGCGGCAGCACCATGTAGCAACTTCCCGTCAGCAGGGCCGGTCCACGGGCTTTGTCTTCTGAGCCAAGTGTCACGCTCTTGTCACGCTCGCTGCGGTGGCACAGGGGACCTCTCGTGTCCCCGGCCAGCCCCGCTGTCCCCGGGGAGCTGAGGGTCTGCTCTCATCCTGCAGGTGCCGGCAGGGGGATGCCCGCTTGAGCCAGAGCCATGTCCAGGTACCTGAAGCACTTCACGGTGGTGGGGGACGACCCCGTGCAGTGGAGCAACGACTATCAGAAATGGGAGGAGGAGGAAGAGGAGCATGGGGGGAAGCAGACGGACTCGGAGATCAAACTGGAGCCCTCCCGGAGCCACGTCTCCTTCCAGGACGTGATGAAGAAACTCTTCAGCTCGCACAGGTTTCAGGTGAGGCAGAACTAGCGTAGGCAGGAGGGAAACGAGGGTGAGGCTCGGCCCAAAGGCGCCCGTGAGAGCAGAACCGATGTGGGACGAGGGCAAGGGCTGGGAGTGGTGCAGAGCTCGTGAGTGCCACGCACTGGAGTGAGCACAGATGTCCCCTGAGCGGCGACAAGCCTCGTGGTGGCACAGGGACACGGGGCAGGGTCCAGCCGGGCCCCCTGGGGAGACGCATGCAGGGTGAGGGTGGCTCTGGGGGACGTTTTGCTGAAAGCAGTCGGCTCCTCGTGCCGATTTGGTGCACCGGGAGGGTTTCATGCTAGTTCTTCACCAACAGATCCTGGTCGTCTGCTTGGTCATCGTGGATGCCTTGCTGGTCCTCGGGGAATTGCTTATGGACTTGAAGATCATCCACCCAGACAAACATCACATAGCCCCAAAGGTAAAACGCAAGGAAGAGGTGATGGGAACTGCGATTTTCTTCTCTTTGGTGGCTCAAAGCCTGCCAGGGGGGCCTCGAGAGGCATTTCCAGCCTCCCCCACAGGCAGGTGGGAAGGGGTTCCTATCCCTAAACCTGTGCTCTGTCTTCCCAGGTTTTTCACTACCTCTCCCTTTCCATTTTAACCATCTTCCTGGTCGAGGTGGGCTTTAAAGTCTTCGTCTACGGCCGGGAGTTCTTCCACCACAAGTTCGAAGTGCTGGACGGCATCGTCGTCATCGTGTCGTTCATCCTCGACCTCGTCCTCCTCTTTCGGGAGCACGAGTTTGAAGCTGTCGGGCTCCTGATACTGCTGCGGCTGTGGCGCGTGGCCAGGATTATCAACGGTAGGCGTGCGGCGGCGGCCGTGGTGCGTGGGCTGGGTCTGTCTGAATTACCGGGGCTCGCCTTTCCGTTCCCCTCTCAAAGTGAGAGAGAAAGGGCCCAGTTCTCCCATCCAACTCCAGGTTTTCCCTGGGCATTTTTTGTTGCTGAAGCGTGGCCTCAACGGGGCTGTGACTTCTCTGGAGCAGCAGCAACCCGCTGGTTGTGTGGGCGCAATGCCTCGGTGATGGGCTCGTGGAGAGCCCCGGCTCGAACGCAGCGATGCGTTCCCCTGCGAGTGCCCCAGACGCTGTTCTTGCATTGCTCCCTCCGGAAGGGGGATGACGCACACCGTGCCTTTGCATCGTGGGATCCTCTTGGCTGTGTTTTAACAGGGAGCAAGGTGAACTTCTGTGGCAGAGCGTGGGTTGGAGTGCTCTGACGTTCCGCTGTGGCTGTCATCCCCCCCAGGGATGCTGGAGGGAACGTCCTGATCTTACTCGGAGTCTTCCTCGCTTGAATTCAAAGCGCTCTTTGTAAAGAGAGGAATACAAAATGTCCCCAAATCAGGCTTTACTGCTGTAATGGTGAATGGTTGTGAATTGTTGTGAATTCAGACACTTCTGAATTTACTGTAGCTGGAACCACACCTTACCTTCTATGAAAAGTTGTTTGGGGATTTAAAAAAATAACGTGGCTATGAGATTATCCCTAATTCCTGCGTAAAAGTGCAGCCCAAGTATAGTCCTGAGCCCTTTCTTTGGAGAAATGAACCCCCAAACCGCAGGCCTGCTGCCTGTAGCACTGGAAACACAGGCAGGTGTTCCTTTCAGGTGCCCGCTTTAACGCGTGTTGTTCTGTAAACAGCCAGAGGAGAGCTGTCAGGTAGGAGGAACGCGCTGTCCCAGATGCTCTTTCCAAGCAATTTTTTTTCCCCCTCAGAAAAAGGTGGGAAGAAATTGCTTTCACTGTGGGAGTTGAGTTCACGTGTAATAACCTAGCAGTAAGGCGGTAGAGAAGTGACACCTCCACCGCAATGAAGCTGCATTGCCCTTGCTGCAGAGCTGCACAAGGTGAAGCCGAAGCTGTAGGGGCCCGGTGTGGCGGGTTGGAGGGGTGCGATGTCCCCATGCCCCCCGCGGGTGGCGGAGCCTCAGCCCCGGGCTGAGCCGCACGCTGCTGTTGGAGCAGGTCCCCGCTACGTGAAACCTGTCAAAACGCGGTCCCTCGCTGTAATAATGCCGCCAGTTACATCCCCCCCAGGCTCTGCCAAGGGAGCAAATTCAGATTCAGGGTTTGAATGACAGTTGGAGTGATTAATTCAGCTCTGAGGCCAGACAGCCTCTTCCCAGCAGGGTATCGGTATCCGAATCCCTGGGGTGGCTAATTTAAAAACCTCCTCATTAAGGAAAGCACTTGGGAAAGGTGGTTTAAAGACAACAGAATCAGAGCTCGAGAGGAACACGGTTAACTCCTTGAGCACAGACCCTGTGTACTGCTAACCTCCTGCTAGTGGCTGTTTTACCTTGTAAAATGAATCCTCTGTGAATTGTTTCACAGGTATAATTTTATCCGTAAAGACCCGCTCTGAACAACAAGTGTCCAAGCTAAAGCAAGCAAACCTGAAACTTGTGACAAAGGTGGAACAACTTGAGCACAGCTGTGCAGAGAAGGTAAGAAGACACTTAATTTAACCACGATTTTACCTGCCAGCTGCTCTGGATTCTTTTGCAAGCTTGTTGCTCTCAGCTTGGTTTCCTCATCAGCAAGTTGTGGGGTAAGCTGGGCCGAGGAACCGCAGCCTTGCCTGTCCTGCCTGCGCTTCTCTGAGCTGCTTCTGTTGCAAAGGAATGACGGCTACCTCTGTCCTACTTTATCCAGGTTGTCCTGTTTTGCTGCAGTGAAGCACGCTTCAGCAATGCGAAGATCTGTGGGAACCTGGGAAACCATTTTAAGGTCAGAACTACATTAATGTTATGACTTTTGTCTCCAACAGGAGCGAGAAATCGAGAGGCTTAACAAGATACTAAAACAGCACGGACTCATCACTGAACAAAAATAGGAGGCCGGTTTTCCAAGGCAGGGAAGTCTGCGAGCGCAGTGTTGGAACGTACCGGTTTTACCTGAAAGGTTTTCCTATCTGCTTGCTTTCTCTTGTATAGCACTGTCTATAAACGTTTTCTGTTTGACCACACTTTGATTAGATGTTGGGATTGCAAAAACAGCTTTACTGGAAATTACACACACACACGCTCCCAGTAAACAGGGATTTCATAAGACATTTTTGTACAGTTGTACAGTAAAAAATGCAAAATAATTTAATAAAGACACATCTTTACAAGCTATACATCTAGGAAGTACCATTCATTTCAAGTAGTTCCTTGTTTTGTGCGTGCAATAAGGTTCTTTGTTTGTAACATCTTGTGGAAACTTGTAGTACAAGTGATATGAATCTGGGCTTAAAAGGTCGCTTCTCCACCAGCTGCCTGTTCATCACCGTGTCTCTTCTCTGCCAGCCATCGTTTCATGTTGTTGGTAGTTTCCTCATTTCTGTTGGTGCTTCTGCCACTTCATTATTTATAAAACGTTCATTTCCAAAAATACCAACAGACCACTCCTTTAGCTGACAGTCAAATCAGCACCAAAATAGAGGCAAACGCATGCCATCTTACGTCAAACAATACCTGATTCTCAGCAGCAGATCTGAATTTTGATACTGTATTATTTCTTCTTCCATTTGTGTGTTTATTTGCAGCCTGCTGAGCTACAAAGTCATCTTCCACAGCTCATAAATCAACACTTTAAAAGAATTAGAATGTGTAAGAACAGATGTAGGTAAGTAGACTGCTGGGAACAGTTAAGATTCCAGAAAAAAAAAATAGAAAACAAATTCTAAAGGACTAGGCTGATGTTTGAACACAATGTGAACTTCTTCAGGTACTAGGAAGTCCCTGAGGTGAGAGTATTTCAGAGTTGAAGAGTGAGATAGTGAGTAGGAATTTCAAAAGGTGTTGACTGTAGCAGGCATCTCCAATTGATTCCAGCCAGTGCCAGCTGGAAGGGTCACTGAGCTCTTCTGAAAGCATCACTTAACTGTTCAGATTTTTAAAAGAAAGGCAATTAATTAGTGGTTCGGGGAAAAAGCTAGAAATATGTGGCTTATTCATCTATGGAAACAGATAAAGCAGAGGCCTTCTTATCTAATAGCACATGATTACTTTAATTAACAATTTAGCTCTGCTGTTTGCAGAATAATGAAGCCTAGCTTCCTACTGAGCCATGCTGTGTCCCTGAGCTCTTCCCCCTTCTGCCCACGTGCTGTGAGGCCAACACAGTGACTGGATAAACCTTGCTTCTTTAAAAAACGGATTAAAAATCAGAAAAAGCAGAAATGCAGCTTTTTTTTTTTTTATGCACACTTACCTTAGACAAATGGAAAGAAAAAATCAAAAGGTAATTTGGCATTAATGGTGGGCCAAGCTTTATAGCCTGGCTCTGCAGGTGAAGAAATATCCGTGAACACAACAGAGCTTAGTACAGGAATAGTCCTTTCCCTTCCTGAGGGAAGCTGCAATGAAAACACAAATGGGCATTAGCATCACTCTTCTCTTTGTATGACTGCTTTGTTGAAACTGGGTCAATATTTTTTTGCTGTTATTTGTAATAAGATTTTTTTCATGTATAGTTCCACATTTCTTTTCACGACTGATATATAAAATATGTTTTGGCAAGCAGCCCACAGTTGTGTTCGAGTTGCAACAGAAACTGTTAGGTACAATCTATTCTAGTAGGAAGCGTTACTTTTAGATGAAGAGATTAACTGGGTCACTGCTGCACAGCTGATAGCTCAGCAAAAAAAAACACATTCTTTTTACCTTGAATCTTGTAATTTAATTACATACCTGCTTCAATGTGGTGGTGGTGGTTGTTGCTGTAACGTTTACTATTCTGGCTTGTGGATTGACTAGGGATCCGTATTTAGTCCACTTCACTTCTATTTCAAGTGATACTGGTATTTGGCAGGCGCTCTGAAACGTGTTATAAATTCTCTCATTGTCTGACTGGTACAGGAGTAACCGCATTTCTTATTCATCTTACTAAATTGGCAGAATGCCCCCAGAAAGCCTACTCCAGGAGGTTACCAGAGCACCTAAGCCACTGCCTGAGAAGGCAGTGCACGTGTTTACAGCCTTGGCCCAGGGGTGTCCCTGAAGTTTCGCGACCAACTGACTGTAACTGCACGTTAGGCGGGATTGTTCTACACCAGCAGTGCAGGACTTTGGCTCTTAGTGACAGTGCTGAGCTGGCTCTTTTTAGCAGGAAGGCTTCTCTAAAAGAGATGACATTTCAGTAATGCTGTTGGGACAGTAGAAAACCTGTAACTCCACCAAGACAGAATTTTGAAGCCTATAACCTTAAATATTTTTAGATAGTTCATTTTGAACTGTCAAGTTTCTGTTTACAGAAATAATTTGCTGCTTAGCTGTGAAAACATGCAGGAAACCTCTATACAATCTGTCATGTAGGGGGCATTCAGCCTACTCTAACCAGCACTTCAACTCTCCCTTTACAGCAAGAGTAAAATTCCTCACTTTTTATTATTGCAGGAGGACTGTCCCCCAGTTTGTTTCTACATTTTTTTCCTGTAGGTCTGAGAAGCCTAAGCTCATGGTGCAGTAGAGGTACAGATCCTAGGAGAGAGGACAGTAAGAGTGATGGAGAGGGGAGGAGAGAGAACTTTCACCTGTTCTGAGTTTTGGAGGTGAATTATTGGCACCCAGTCATGCACATCCTGGGCTTGAGAATTTCCAAATGAGGCCACGTATTCAGGAAAGCTCTGTCCCTTCAGTAAATCTAGGAGGGCCTGAGTCAAGGGCCTGCATTTCGCAGCTGCTGTAATTCTTCCAGGAGAGGAAAAAAAAAAAAAAAAGAGTTAAAAAGTTAAAAAGAGTTAAAGCAAAATCCATTGGTTTGGCACAGTAGTAATTCCTCCTTGCTGTCACGCACTGTTCAAGCGTTCTGGATACAGTTGCTAATGTACACAATCTTTTTAAGAGAAAGAACACTGTTAATTAAATGACGTTTCTTATAATTAAGTACTCCTACAGCTGTATGAACATCCCAGGATCTGAGCAGATCCTAATGGGGCTAATAGCACTGAATCAAGAAAAGAAAAGAAAAGAAAAAGTCCTCTTACCGTAACTTACAGCCTGATATCATGTTGTAACCAAACAGCACTGGGGTTCTGCCCCCCTGCGCTGTGAGGCAGTCCTGGTTGGATGTACTTTGCAGAATGGTAAGTTGACCGTATGCGTTGGTACTCTGAACGATGCCAGATGTAACACACAGTTAAAGGGAAATTCAGTACTTGATGTTTATCATGAAGAAAGAATCCATAGTCAGACCCTTAAAATATATCTGAAAATATATCTGAAAAAATTATAATAGCTTAAGACTCCTCTTAATATGAAGAAGCACTAGAGTGCATAATGAAAATCAAAATCTACTTCACAGCCAAAAAGCACGTTCACTTTTGGTAAAGAACAGGTAAAATTTATAGATGTTAATGCTAGAAAGTTGTGGTGAAGACAGACCAGAACAAGTGATGAAAGCGAAACTGCAATGGGGAAAGGATATCCTTGTGGCTTGAAACCTGCTCTTACAGGCAATCCAGCAACATAACCAGGGTTGCCACTGAGAGGAACTGGCTTTGTATTTACCTGCAACACAGATTTACAGTATTAGTTCTTATCCTGCACTGAAATGCTTGGAAAACACACAAATACTGCAGTTATCTTAGAGTTATAAACTGTCTTGGACAATGACAGTAGGAAAACCTCTGTAAGATTGCAGCAGTTCTCTAATACTGGGGCAGGCTTTGCTTTTGCTGGATACACTTGTGCAGAATCACAAGATGACTCTTCTCAAAGTGTAACAATAACTTTGGAGGCCTTTAATGCCCACTTCTGAAACGCTGCCTCATCGGTGTAGCCAAGGCAAGTTACATTTTACCTTGCCGCTAACAATTGTTCTGATTCAAGTTTAATAAGTTTTGTAATTAAATGTCTTTCAACAAGTCATCCATAACATCTCTAGCAGTTACCTGAGTAAAGCTGATTTCAAAGCTCTGTTGTACTGAAAGTGCTTCTTTGTTAATTGCCCCCAAGACAAAAGAAGCAGCTGCTTCTATTATTTCTCCTGCATCTGTGTATGTAATATGATAACTCACCTGAAAATTAAACATTTTAGATATTAATTAGAACAAGCAGATAAGAGTATGAAACCAGAATAAAGGAATTTAAAACTACATAAGTATTGTTTTCTTTCTTCCTTGCTTAAGAGACATTCAAACGCATTGTAGAGATGTACTGTATCCTCAGTCGCAATAAGGACGGGCCCAGAAAACCAGAGGAATAGGAGGAGCTTTCCCCTAAAAATTAAGAAGCATGGGTTGAAAACACTGCTTATTTATTCTATTTTGCAAGTCATTGCCTGTCTGCGGACGGAGACAGTTTCAAGACCACAAAAAAAAAGCTGTGGTCTGATCATGACAACGCTTGCACAGAAGTTAGTAGCCATGCTGGCACATTTAAGCATAGAGGATGTGAGTGTTGCCAAATCAAGCCACTGACTAGCAATGGTCAAAGGTGGATCTAAGGTTGGAGCCTCTTCAAAACTGACTTCTTCTAGGTGGAATCCTAATGTTCATCTACTTAAGGTAAAAGATGAGATAATTTGCACTGTATTCTCCTCTGTCTCTGCCACCACTGTGCTGTGTCATCTTCTCCCAAGCATAATGTGGATTCTAAACTCATTGTCTGTTATGTCATATACAGAGAGCAATAATAGAAAAGGATTTCATCGTCTGCGCGTTACGTTGCATATAGTTATTATTTGGTTGCAAAACACATTCTTTTATCCCAAAGTCAGTGTTTCCCTGTGAATATTTGCTTTGGAGATGTCACAATGTAAGGAAACTGCAAGGCCTCTCTCATGTCTTTGAAATTTGTGAATCAGAAGTGATTTGATGCACACATTAAACAAAAGGGGGAAAAAGAAATGTTGTACCTACCCCAAGAACTACATTCATGCACAGTTCATCCAAAATCATGGGGTGCCTGAGGACATCCTTACTGTTAAGTAAAGTCCGCATTCCATTCAGAGACTGGATGACTACGGACTGGACAGTAATATTAACCTGAAAAAGAAATTCATGTGATTTCTGAGTATTATGTTTAATTAATTTTGGCTTTTTCTGTATCATTTTATTTGTGACTGTTCTGTAGGGACAGCAGTCAAAAATCCTTTGAGCAACTGCCAGGTTACACGTATCGCTGAAGTTTCTACAACAAAAGATTCTATTTTTAAGCAACTAAAATTAGCTAATAGAGTTGTATATGGGGGCAATGCGTCAGGCTTAAGTGTCTGCAGATAGCATATTATCTTGCTGGTAGCATATTATCTTGGAGTTGCTCAGTATCATTACTGATGCAAAAATGCAGCAATTGTGCCCTAAGGCCTTTATAGGGGATTTTTGCTTTATTTTTTGAGGTAAAGATTAAGGCTAAAGTCACTGTTCTGATGAAGTCAGTGAAAAACTCCCACTGACTATAATAGAGCAAGAATCTTACCCCCAGCTGTTCCAACTAAGTTAGAAAGATACTTACCATCTGACTTGATTTGGGCACCTAGAGGACAATAAAAGAACAATTTCAAACACCAGCAAAGGTATGAACTATTACAAGTAGCAGTTAAGGCTTAATTGCTTTGCCTGTTTAACTCTCTATCATTACAATGAGTTTTGCATAGTGAAAATCACTGGATATACACTACAGTATTCAGACAGTGTGAAAATATCTGCTATATGGGGATAGGAGGCAAAATCTTAACAGTCCAAACTTCTTCCCCTGACAGTAACGGGAAAATTTCA
Source organism: Oxyura jamaicensis (assembly GCF_011077185.1). NCBI lineage: Eukaryota > Metazoa > Chordata > Aves > Anseriformes > Anatidae > Oxyura > Oxyura jamaicensis. The sequence goes on from NC_048907.1 coordinate 2,358,527, forward strand.
TAGTGACTACCATCAGTTTTGCACCAGGCCTAGTTTTGATACGCTGCCAACAAATATGCAGGGCATTCAGTAAGTACTAGACAAGTCTAGTAGTTCCCTTTGACACTCTGCAATTCGGAACTAAGAAACACGGGAAAAGTTTGCTTGCATCAGGAAGGAGAAAGGCCCCTCGGTTTGGCATGACTGCTGCTGTGTATCATTTTGTTTGGCCTATTGAGAACCTCAGAGAACACTGTTCCTATTACAGATCTGTGCAAAAACACTTGTCACTATTCATAGACTGCCAGTTTAGGAAGTCTGCCAGGCTGCTCATACCCAAAGAAATGAAGAGCTTTTGTTGTCTCATTCTGACAGTAACGAGTCCATAATTTCATGGTCTCTAAGGAGAGAAATGAGAAGCAAGTATTCCTGTGTCATTCTATAGTGTGTGGTTATGTGCAGTTGCTCTGTTGGAAAATTTCCACCAAATTTTCATGGAAAGGCAGAAATGTCAGACCCAGGTCATCAATCAGGGTTACAAAATACTCACAGAGAGCACCATTTTGTTAAAGGTTTTACTTTTGTGGCTTCCCAGTGAGTGTTTGATTTCCATGTTTGGGAAGGGACCAAAAATTGCACTTTGACCACACTATCCACAGCAAGAAGCATCACAAGGTTGTATTTTGGTATAGAGGTTTCCAACCACCTGAAATGCCTCTTGGTTCTGTTGGACATGCCAGGGAAGAGAACAGGGATGAACTGCAACAACTACTGAGACCTTCATATCACTCAAGCTGGCCTGGCAGTGAGCGTGGGCTCATAATTATGTGTGTTTTTTTCCTGAAAGGAACACCTGTATGAGTCCTCTCACCGGGGGCTCCTACCAGTAAGCCTCCCTGGGTTGAAATACTTTGCTATTTCTTTTGCCAGCAGCTCCACCTGCTGGCACTGGAAAGGCTCCCTACTCTGCCCTGTGACCATCCTGTCCCCAAAAGAAAATCACTTTTTCTATTGACAGCTTCAGCTCCTTTTCAGAAGGGGAGATGCCAACAGACAAACTTTAGTGTCTCTTTGACCTTCTTTAGTTCTTGCACTTGATCCTTCAATGTCCAATGTATTTCAGACATAAATCTGCACTATATTAAGCTGGGACAGTAATTGGCAATCAGCATGTGGGTAACACGTCATGTACTGTTCTAGTCAGAAAGGGGAATTAATCTTTTAATTAAAAACATTCAACTGCCTGGAGCTTATCCTGATGGATTTTTTTTCGTTTCTGGCTCTGCAACCACCAAAAACTCTAATGTTGGGTGCATATGGAAATGTTCAACACCCTTCTGAAGCAGAGTTTTATCCACATCTGCCACAGTAGAATGATCAAAAGCTAACATTCGTGAGCAACCCTTTGCTGATTTCAATCATGTCATCAGATATCAGGAGAATGATCCCACCTGTGAGAGTGTGAATTACTTAGTGGGCTTTACCTTACTATTGATAGGTTGGGAACCTGCTATCAGTGTTGAGTGAAGAGACTGGAAGGGCTCTTTAAGCTTAAATAGGGCACTAATTAAATGAATTTAAATAATTACATACATTAAAAACATTTTAATGGCAGAAAGTATACTGTTTCTTCATGACCTTCAGCTTCTGGGAGGAGCTATTGGGTTAAGGTATTTATTATATAGCTCATTTTCAATTTTGCATGCATGTTTGTTGTGTTTTTCGTTTTTTTTTTTTGTTTTTTTTTTTTTGTCTTCCTCAATATCCACACAGGGGGCTCATGTATAAATAAGAAATTGTCCCCCCAGTTCAAAAAAGAATGAAAAAGTAAGCTTAGCTTTGAAAAATAGCCAGAGACTGGATTTGGTAGTAGGCTGGCTAAGAACAAGTCTGCTCTCAGATGGATCTAAGGTGACAATCCTTGAGAAGGGAGACCTATCACATATGTGCGATACCTCTGTATTAATGCCACTATTAAAAATTGAGGTGTGTAAGAAAGCTGCATCTGCAGAAGATTCAGCCTTACGGGTACTTTAAGTACAAAGTTTTAAAACTCAGACTTGCTAGAATTACAAACCCTTGGAACAGACTTCCTAGAAAAACCTAAATGTGCATAAGTGCATAAAACTGCTGCCATTGCCCTGTTAGTTCAGTGACACAAGCTTGGATCTTCAAGACCACTTTTTTTTGTTGGCTAAGCAAAGAAGAGCAAACGTTTCTGTTACCTCAGCTTGAAATAAAAACTTGCGTGAAGTTTTTCTGTACAAATGTTTGTTGCATAGGAAGAATTTTTTACTAATACCCAATTAAAAATCCAGCAGATTTTTTTAACATTGTTATCTTTTAGGAAATATAAATTATTTAATTCTGGAGATGCAAAGTGCTATGTAATATCGTCAGTCAGCTATGTGATTGTTTCAAAAAATACTTACTGCTAAAATGCTGGAGTTGATATAAAACAGCATACTGACTGCTTGAATGTTGCCACATTTTCCCACGCTTACTGGTCTAATGCATTTTGTAGCCTGGTTTACTAAAAACCCTGGAAAAGAGTCACAAAATATTGCTGAATTGAATTAAAGAGTAATTATGGGAAAAAAAAAAAAGTGATATAAGAACATCAAACAAATGCCCTCAGTGAGGGTAAATGTAATTTCTCTTGCAAATAAGGTTTTACAGGAGCTATAAAGAATGACATCCAGGTTCTCCTGAAATACTGAGACAAACTATTACTTCTTAAAAGCTTAATAATAGCTGCAAGATTTACGGTATCATTTCTGAGATGTTAAGATCTTTTCTTTCAAAAGACTTCAGTTTTCCTACGCTCATTATCATTATTATACTATATTTAATAATAAGTGGGACTTGGAAAATTCAGTCTTTTTTTTTGTTATTTTTTTTCCTCTATAGATTTTCAAGAAAATGTAGAGTTTAAGTCTGACTTGAGTTGCACTCAGGCTGTGAAAGGAACACCATTTTACCAAAGGGATATCTTACAAGGTTGTCCACTTAGGTCAAGCTTTCTGCAATACTCTCATGGCGTCACCCTTGTACTATTTTATTAAATCAATTAAGCCAAATAGGATGTTTTATTGTTGGATAAACAACCAATTAACGAGACTTAACAACCAGGGATTTAAGTATCTAACTGTGAATGTTTAATTGAGATGCAACACAACTTCCGATCTATGTCTCAGAAACCATCCATAGACACAGAAGCTATTTGAAAAATATTAATTCACAAATCTTTATCTGACTTACACTGGTGTGTGTGACTGTTCACTGACTGATTGCGCTCAAGACAGAACATTCTAGAGCAAATAAACTGGAATTCAAATGCATTTTCCAACCTGCAGGGTTCGCATCAGAGCACCAAGAGGAGACAACAGGACTAGGCAGCCTTAGAAATCCATCCACTGTCTGTATAGGAACACCATACTGCCAAATAAAATGACATGTTCAAGAAGATAAATGTATTTCGGTTCTTTGAAGGTTTCAGAGCATTTGGATGAACAACAAATCTGTATAACAGAAGTCCTTATTTCCACTGCATCTGTCAACATCATGTAACACTTTGTGCATCAATTCTTAAGCCACCAACAGCTTTTTGTTTACAATAGCAAAACAGCTATTTATTTTTCACAGATCTTAAAAATCTAGCTCACTTGTGAAGTAAGCTAACATAAAACGCTACACTTAGTTTTAATTTTCTGTATTTAAAGACCAAATTACAGTTTTTCTTTTTTCAGAAGAACTGCAATTTTTTACAAGCAAATGCAAACAATGCTCACTTGGTCTTTTATGAAGCAATTTAATACTAATTGAACCAGATAGTTACGTACCTCATATCTGTAAGTTTTGTTTGCATCAGAAGGATTTGGAGCATCTGAGTCCAGAGTCCAGCTCTCAGGTTCAGCACTGAAAGCAGCACCTCCAAACTTTTTAAACAGTTCATCAAAATTTTCAGGAGTAGGTGTTTCAGGGGAAGGAAAGTACAGTGCTTGTTTATCTGCCAAACCATTTTAAAGATTGAGATGACTTTTAGGGTAAAAGATACAGAACAGTATTTAGTCACAACTTTTCCCTCTGGAGTTGGTACAAATCCAGTAACAGAAGGGTAACAACACAGCTGTTCTTTAAGAGAAAAGTGTCTTAATTCATCACGTCAGCCTGATCCATGACAGCACAAACTTAAACTTAAGGGAAGAGTAAGTTTCTTTCTTTCAAAATCACAGTTTTTAACCGGGATTTAGTGGGGTTGGTAAATTCCTCAGCAAAACAAAAATCATTTTTTATTTTTTAAGAAAATGTCACTTCTCAACCTCTGAATTGCCAACAAAAACTAGATGAAAAATTTTAAGTAAGCCTGGTTTGAGCCGGCAGTGTTCTTTCAAGAGAAAACACAAAGAATCAGAGTGTGAGACAGTTTCACACATGAAAGTACTACAACATAAGGACTGCAAGCACAGAATAATCAATTTTCTGACAGGTTTAGTTACTTTTAATTTTAGTCTATTTCTGGTACCTAGAGAGCTTATAGAAACAAACGCTTAATGCTTAACATTGGCAACAACACTACTTACAGTTTGTAGCGTGAATGCAGAAAACACTGGGATTGATGTGGTCAATTAACTGAAACACCCTTTCCGGTGGATTTGCTTTAACATCAAGAGAATATACGGCAGCTTTCTGACTACAAAGGCGGCTATCACCTCTGCAAATAGCAATAAAAAAAACAGTGATACATTTAGAGTTGGTATTGAGCGTATTTTAAAGTTATCTTTGTGTACTGAGGAAGCATCAAAAAAGCATTTTTTTAACACCATTTTTATAGCAGTTGTGTCTCCTTCGAAGGCTTGTATTATTTTATATGGAGTGGTTAGTAATTATTAAATAATAAAGAATTCGCCGACATCTAGCAGAGGAAACTGAGCAGCAACAAGAAAAAAGGCAGGAGACATACTGAGGGAAGAGAATAGCCTGACAGCAATAATGTTAGAGCTACGATGACAGGTTGGATGGGATCCAGATACCACAAATGCAGGGTGCACCATGGGCTAGGCAGCTCAGAAGCACTTTTATTTATACAGTGCAAGCAGGAAGGATGATCTTTAAGGTAGAATGATGGCATGTAGGCTGGAAAAAGTAAGTTCCATGCCTATTGGAATAATGTGCACCTTCGGGGTGAGGTCCTACTTGATCTGCATGTATGAGAAGCAGCAGCGTGGGAACCAGGAAGGTGAAAGATCAGGAAAATCCAGGAAAAAAAGACCAGGAAAAATCAGGAAAAGTACTTGTGGATGTGCAGTGGGTTCAACAACAGCCCAGAACTGCAACAGGCTGTACAATGAATGTGTCTGAAATGTACCAGTAAGTATTATGTGTTTAAAAAAACAAACAAGGCATTTCATGGGAAACGGGTACTTAGGCAGATCAAAGCCGTTAAGGGCAGACACTGAAAAATACCTTTCAGAAATGACCTTTTAAGCACTGAGCTATTTTTTTTCTATGAGGCAAACTGCTGGTTAGCAGAATCACATCCTAGAACAAATGCCCATTTCCCTCAGCGTTTCAGATACCAGACAACCTGTGACTGGTGATCGGCCAAAATCCTCTCGGTGACTACCACAATTATGCAAATAAATCTAGATGTAAACACAGAGATCACAATACTTGCAGTCACTGGAAAATTTCACGCAAAATGAACACTTTAGAGAAAAGAATTTTGGGGGAAAACCACAACTTGATTTTCTGCCTTTCTAGCTGACAAAGACAGAACAGTCACCTAAGACAATTAAACTGTCATTCAGGGAGGCGTTGATTAGACCTTTCTGATATATATAAATGTCTATAAATGGGTAGAAGTAGTCATTGTGTGCGAGAACAATAAGAAATGGCAGTCTGCGATGACTGCTAATTCAAATTTCAAAGCACCGAGAATAAACCCCAGCATTCAGATTGGCATAATTTATGCTGAAGGTGGGTTGAAGAGCTGCACTTATTGTTCTGAGAAGTCGCCAAGAGATTTCGCATGAAGATTTTAAAGTGAGCTTTCTTCGTTCCTTTTTGAGAAGATGGAGTTGGGTAAAGGTGTTTTCAAATAAATTGCAAATAGCAAGGAAAGCACCACCAGCATTCCTTTATTGATATAATGTTACATACATTTTACTGGTTTTAAAGATCAGCAGTGAGGCAGCAGGCTGGGACACTGACCTGTAAAACCAGGATCAGAGCAATGCTGACAATATCTCATTAAGCCCTGAACTGATCATGTTTCTTGTGGATATTGCAAACCTTTATGAAAGAGGTTACTGAGAAGCTGCTGATGGCCTACGGAGGTGGCCAGATGGTCGCATGGCATCAGCTTTCCTAACTTCCAGACGTTCTATCGACAAAAGGCTGATGATACATCATTCATTCCCTAACAGAAGGCTTTAACAGCTAAGCATCCCCCCCACACACAATAGGACAGTGCAAAAAAAAAAAGCAAGAAGCGTGAATTTAGAAAAAAAAATGAATCAGAAACTGGGCTGGGAAGACAATTTGCTGCTCTGCCTGGCTGGGAACCAAAAGTTTAGGGGCTTAGTGCTGCATGGAGTGGTGAAGGGTAGGTAGGGGTTAGGATGGTGGGGGTGTAGAGGGATTGGGAAGGTGTAAGAGGAGAAGACAGAGCCTGTACAAATGCATGCAGCAAATAAAGCAGGATTTTTGTATTTCAGATAGCTGCTTATTCACTTACGTGACGATAGGAACTGAACATGTAGTAAAGAGACTGAAATCTGCTGCGCTGCAGTCAGGGTCACAACAGCAGTTTACATCACACTGTGCCACCAACAGATCACAAGTACACAGCTTGGCAACTGGGGAAAAGACTTAAATTAGAATTAGGACTGGAACTTTGCACACTACAGCACGTTCCCTGACACTTCCATTTGCCATCTTGCTTTATTTGGGACAATGGTCAAAAGCCTACATCTAAATTCATCTGATTTTGTTACGTCATTTAAAAAATATTTTCTGCCACTTAGCAAATATATTAGGAGCAAAATCACATAAAAATAATTAAAAAGAGCATACCAAAATCTGATGCTCTGAATTTTTACTTGTATTTTACTGAACTTTTTTGAGACTTGCTGTTGTTCCATAATAAATCTAGACTTAAGAATCACTGAGAACATAGAAAACTGAGACCAGCACTCCACAGACAAGGCTTTAAACGAATGCTCATTTTCATAATTACAGCTTCTATTTCAGCTTGACTGTTGCCCATTTCTCTACAGCCTCCTGGATGCTCTCTGGCCATCTGAACAGTATCCAGGCAGTTCCTGGAATCTCTGAGGGTCTGACTGTTCTGTCAGCTGAGTTTAGCACTGGAATCTTTGTATTACCTTGTAAACAAGAGAAGTTTAAACAGGGATGATTGGATTGTGAGGCTGTATCTCAGAGATCAGGGATGTAAGTCTCTTTTCCCTAAGGAGGCACACACTGGGGCATGTTTAATTTGGCAAGTAATCTAGGGAAACTGAGCTGATGACACCACCACCGGGAAATCAAAAGTTAAATAAAATTAGTACACATGCCAATCAGAAAACACTGGTCAACACTTTCTGATGGCATTATTCCAAAAAAAAAAAAAAAAAGTGTGATTTATATTGTCTCAGTGCTACAAATCCACACAGCCAGGGCTGAATTTGGAGTCTTAGTGCAAACTGCTTGGTGCACCCAGCCTGGTGTGTACGTGGAGCTCTCCGGGCACACACACAGGGTGCACGTGGGGCTCTAGTGCAAGCTCAGGCTCTGCCCTGGGGGCTCCAAGCAGGGTGCTGGGCGGGCAGGTGAATCCCGAGGCCTCAGTGCCCGCTTGTAGGACTGTGTGTGCCACGATGTGCATGCCCAGCGCCTGAAAACCGTGCAGGGGATTGGTGATTCTGCCTTCCTGAGTTCTGAGGCACGGCTGACAGGGATGCTCAGAGCGAACACGAGGAAGCTGCCAAGCAGGCTTCTCCCAGCCCGGTGGGGAGCGGAGGGAAGTCAAGGCCCAGGCCAGGAGCGGGGCTTTCCTCAGGCCCAGGCCCAGCGGCCGGTGCTGAGCGGCCCCCAGCCCCGCCGCGCACCCACCGTCCGTGACCGGGGCCGGCCTGCTGCGGAGCTGCTCCCCGGCGGCAGCGCGGGTCTCCGGTGGCGCCGGGGGCTCGGGGCTGGGCTCCGCTGCCCGGAGCGGCGGAGACAGGAGGAGGAAGAGGAAGAGGAGCAGGAGGAATGCCCCGAGCCTCAGCGCCGCCATTATGGCGGCCGCCGCTAGGCCGCCCCTAGCAACAGCGCGGTTGCCAGGGAGCGCGGTGCATCATGGGAGCGGCGCGGCATGGCGGAGCCAGCGCCCCGGCAGCCCCGGGGCATGGCAGGAGGGGGCGTCATGGCGGGAGGTGACGGGGCCAGGCCCTGAGGGGAGCCCGCTGGAACCAAGCCGAGGGCAGTGGTGTAAAGTAAATGGACCAAACATAAGCTACGTACATAATTTGTGCAGAAATGCCACTCGAAGGCTGTATGAGAAAAATAAAAGTAGGGAATGGCCCCTATTTTGCAACTTTCTTTCTTATAATCTGCTTTCCTTTAATTTCTGAAGTGTTTTTTGTTTGTTTGTTTGTTTTTGTTTTGTTTTGTTTTGTTTTGAAAATGCCAGGGGTCTTTTCAATTCTTAATGCTCAGTGTGCACATTTATTAATTAATCTTGTTAGTAACCTTATTATATATACGGACACTTTCATACTGATTTGACGGTAGGAATGACCAAAGTTCCTTACAGTTACCTTACAGTTGTTAACATCTGCGCTTCGCTTCCAACTGAGACAACTTTTTAAAACTTTTTGAGATGCATTATCCACATTATCTGATCCAAACCGTCTACAACACTTGTTCCTGCAGCAGGCTGACATTAGTGACATTGTGGGACTCCTTTTCGCTTCCCACTAAGGCCTTGTCAGGACTGTCCACAGCCATAATGAAGGCTGTTGGCCTGTGTGTGGTGAGGTTATGGGATCTTTAAAAAGCAATGTTTTTAATTGTTCTGCTGCAGAGAAGCATGTTGACTTTGCCAGTTAATTCACTTAGATTTGTGTTTTTGTAACTACATTCAGGACAGATGCTGGTGAGTTATTCTGAAAGCTCTGGTGTCTTGGGCCCTGCTTAACAAAGCGGATGGGCACAGGTTGTGGAAGTCTGCTGAGGGCCTGTTTGCAGCTTCTAGAGTTAAAAGACTCACAGCTTCAAGAAGCAGGAGGCTTCAGGCAGGGAACAGTCCCCCAGTCCCCTGTGCTTGCTTTCCTGCCTATTAAAAAGCATGTGAAGCTCTTTTCTTTTGTCACTGCAAAGGGAGTGAAGTTTCCGCATCCTCTTGCTTGAGGGAAAGTAAAATAGATTTTGAAGTTTTACTTCTAATTGCTGTGGTGCTTGTCCTGGCTGGGAGAGGCAAGCCTGGAAGAAGGAACAGTTTGATCATGTGGCTGCTCTCTCCTTATGTCAGAGATCAGACATCTCTTTGGGCGAGTCAGACTCAGGGGTTTACAGTCCTTTCAACTGCCTTGACTAATCTGCTCCCACCTGATGTGTGGGCAGGTAACAAGTATAAAGATGTTTCTCCTACCAGTTAAGTCCTGCAAATTTTGAACCTTGGAATTTAGTTTGTGGTCTTACAGGGAAAGTGGTGGTTTATTGTTTATCATCAGTGGTCATATTCTGTCTTCTGTATCACATGTTCCTCTGCAGTGTCATCAGTTGAGATAATTACTAATGAATCAGCTTCACTTGCTAGTTTACGCATTTCTTACAGATTTGAAATGAGTAAGAAGGACCATGGATAACGCACATGGGAAAATATTTAATATGTTCTTTTTGCATCCAGATTTGCTTTGCAAAGCTGATGGTGTACAGCAGGCCAGACTCCTGGGTGAAACCCAAGCCTTGCCGAAATCTGCAGGTTCATCCCAAGCACAGATTGGACCCTGACTGCATGTGGGTAGGAGCTGGATGAGTAAGGAGGTGTTCTTTCTTACTGCATCTACCACCGAATCAGAATAGAATTGGGAAAACGTTCATTAGGAAAGTATAATGTAATTAATCCATTTTTCGCATGATGTTTTTCTTCAGAAATAAGTTAGGGCTTTACTCAGACCACTAGTACCCCCAACCCCATCCCCAATACTGCCTGCAAAAGAAGAACAGAATGAATGCAGCTGTTGTGTTACTTCAGTTTCCCCTTTATGTATGCTTAAGTGACTAACCCTGAATTCCCTGACTGGGATACAATAGTTCAATAAAGTCATGAAGACCTTCCAGAAATACATACACAAACAGAATGTGGTACGCTCCTGCAGAAAGAAACATAAGGAAAAATGAAAAAAATATATATATTTAACATAGAAATTGCAAAGCAAAAGCCAAGTATAAGAGAAACCATTTGAAAAAGCCTACCACCACAAAAAAAATGGCCTTGTGTTAGAGTTCTGAAGCAGGTTCCAAAAAGCAAACCCCAAAATGTGTAGGACAAGATCAGAACATTAATAAATAATGTATGTTCTCCATCACAGAGAGTTTAATTTATCCTATCAATATGAGTTAATTAATAGTTAAAAAGGACACTGTGATACCCATGTGGGAAGTCCTATGAAATTAAAATTCAAGCAGTTTAAAATGTGGTAGATTGCTGTCTATTAAAAAACATGTTAAGGGATTTACTGTATTGCTATCTTAATTTTACTTTAAGCAGCAAGACTTTGATGTGCATTTAAACATTACAGTGTGGCATTTGCAATCCAAACGTTGTGGAATTAAATCCCACCAAGCATGGTAAAATCAGGGGAAATAACTGATTATACACAAAATTAACACAGATATCTTTTATGAAATGCTAAGACGAAGCAAAAAGCATTACCTAAATTTCAGTTTCTCTCATCCAAGCATATTTTACTGAATCAGTAAAATTAATTTTTAACTATGTGACTTTCACCATAGCCCCTTCCTTTTAAAATTATTTTAGATTTAAATAATATAATGACTTTTACACATACAAAATTATTGCTGTTCTACTAGAGCTTTCAGAGTAGTGTACCAATATCTGCCCTGAGAGTACTTTAAAATATGCAAATCTAAGTGAGTAAACTGGCAAAGTCAACACGTTTCTCTGCAGTGAGACAATGACAGAAGTTCTGCTCATGCACTCATATCCTTTTGATTAAACAGTTTAATTTTATTTTTGGACATTTAAACTAACTCAGAGTAGGATTAACTAAATAACCATGGTCTTCATAAATTACAAAGGATGAAGCATTCAAGCTGTCTGTTGGCTGAACCTGGGCTGTTCTTTCTGAACACACCATGTCCAGATTATTTAATCTTTATTTTTTTACAGTTTTAGCGGATTCAGTTAGGTTTTGGTGTAAGGAAGTTTTAGTGATACAATCTGTTCAACAGACCTCTGTATTGTGAAAGAGCTTCTGTAGGAAGTGGCATCATTCCTGGTACTTTAAACTTAAAATGAGAAGAAAATCCTTTGAGAAAACACCTTTGTATGTGCATTACTTTAAATATGTACTTAAACACACCTACTCTAAATAGGTATTTTTAATTTGCTGCCATTCAAAATAATTTTACCACTGAGAAAAGTAACAGTCGCCATTAAACTACAATAGTCTGTATTTTGTAGCAAAGCTGGATAATTTGGGTGAGGTTCTAAGGGAATTGATGGAAAAACTGATACAGAAAATAAATCAGCTCTCCCAGGGTATCACAGACAGCTAGCATTTGGGAGGCCCTGGTTGCCCACCAGAAGACAGTGGTCTTCTGTCTCTGCATCTTCGAAGAGGAGACGTTTGGTGACGTCCTTTTCACAGTAGTTCCCTCTTTGATATTAACTATGCTTTCTTAACTTCTTTGCAAGGCAAACATTGCTTTTGCTCTATGACAGATCGCTTTAAAAATTCAAGTGGACAGGCATTTTTAATTAAAGTCAAAACAAAGTCAAATAAGCCTGAAATAAACTGCATTTTAGTTTAGCGCAGCATTAGCTCTTAAATAAATAGTGAGCAGCCTTGGAGCTCTGGGCTGTCTCTGTACAGCAGATGGCATTACAGGTAATATTTATCATACTCCAATCCTGAGGCTAAGATAGTAGGGAGGGAGTACTGACGTCAGCTACAAGTGAATCAGTCTTAATACAAGCTGAAAAACTGCTTGCGCCTTCAACAGTTGATTACATTGTACAGCATTTCTGCTTAGTGCTCCCCATTGCACTTATTAGTCTGTCTGAGCAAGCCTAGCAGGAAGAGTTCATTTTGTTTTGCAGCTTAAACAAACTGATGTAAATTGATCTTGGACTTTGAGGTGGGAAGATTCCATCCAGCTGCTGTAACCAGGGGAATGCCCTTTGCTCCAGTTCTTGTGCCAAATTTGTGCATTTGAGAATTTTAAACAAATACCACTTGGCAGGATATCGGCCCTCAGGGTACAGGAATAATACTGAGCGAGACAGCAGGGCACATACTGGGAGGGATTTACACGGATATCTATCGGCACTGATAGTGAACAGTGAGGAACACCAATCCTCTCATATTTAATTTAAAACGGTGTTCTGTTTTTTTTTTTTTTCCTCACAGGAGCTGAGTGATCTTCTGAATGAAAACCAATAGCAGTTTTTCATCCGGGTGAACCGCAGGAGTGAAAGAGTTCAACAAAGGTTAAGAATGATTACGTCAATGATGTTGTCTTCCTCGGCTGTCTGGGCCAACCTGAGTGGGTGACCAGGGACGAGGGATTATGAACTGCTCATGGCACGCCTAGGAGCCCTTACTGAAACATGGAGTCATGCTCTGCCAGGGGTATTTCAGGGGTATTTGACAGCCTTGCTCTCACACTGAGTTTCTCAATCTGTGAGGCATGGCTGGTTGACACAGCGCTACAGCGAGCGTCCCATCCTGCTCAGAAACACACCGTGATGAGGTGTGGGGAGCTCGTGTTTGGTTGGAAGCAAGGTGGGGGATTATAGATTGAGAAGGGATGCAGACTCAGCCCACGTAGGACAGAACACCTTGCTCCATCTGGAGCTGTCTCTAGGCACCCAGATTTATAGGCAGTATTGAAATCTAGTGCATTATAGGAGAAGGGACAAGGCCGAATTGGACTTAGCCTAGAAGGGACAAGAAGGAGGAAGAAAGAATGAGTGAAGGAAAAGAATGACTCTCTTGAGGAAACTGAAAATATGCACTTCCTTTTCCTGTTATAGATATGGGAGGGGGTGAGGCAGCAAGGTTTGCTGCTGAGAAAAGCCGCCCTGTGAGTACTCTCTGTCATCTCCCACACCCTGACAGGCCATGGCAGCAGCACACCCTTCCCTCCATCCAGCCTGCTGAGAAAATCAGCTATGCGGCAGTTTCCTAACTCAACAAGGCTGCACTTGGGTTGGTCTTTGTAGTCCCTGCACTTTCCTTCCCCTCATTTTGAATTACAAACGGGCAGATTATTTTTTAATAAGTTAGGATACCATTTGAGCTTTAGGCTGAAATGCTTCATGCATTGTTTCAACCTTTAGCACTTCAAAGGAAAGGAATATTGTCTTTGTCAAGATACACAGCAGCTGAAACGCGTAGCGTGTGTTAATGCTATTATAATGACAGTGCTTCAGCAATGCTCCCAGTGGGCTGGGTCTGTGTTGTACACCACACAGCTTTTCCTTTCACCGGAGTCAGCTTGGGATTCAGGTTTCACACCTGCCTGGGCCGTATGCCCGTGTATTGTTTTGCTATTTACATATATCTGGGTATATAATCAAGCGGCAGCCTCGTTGTGTGTGTGCATGCAGAGGCATTAAATAAATGTGTGTGTTTTTTACAGCTGCCTGCTGGGAGCTTCCAAAGTGGCATTTCACAGACCCAAAGGCTCGGGGAGGACGGAGCTGCAGCAGGGAAGGACCCAGGCCTGGGTTCCTGAAGCTGTGAGACACCGACAGACCATGCCTTTGCCTCACGTTCAATTATCACAGCATCTGTGAGGTTGGAAAAGACCTTCAAGACCAACAGCCCAACTATTCCCCTACTGCCAATGTCAGACACTAACATGCACTAATCACCTCTCCTTGAACACCCTCAGAGACGGTGACACCACCACCTCCCTGGGTAACCTGTGCCAATGCCTGACTGCTCTTTCTGAGGAGAAATGTCTCCTAATTTCCAACCTAAGCCTCACATTTTTGTGTGTGTGGTGACCGTGTGCTGCGCCTCCATCCGCAGTGCTCAGCACTCACTCCCCTGCTTACAGCAGGATAACACCTCACATTTTCACCCATTTCCCCCCAGATCACAAATTTTGGGTGCCGTGGCACCACATCTCTGGGGAAGCAGGAGGAGCCGCCTATTTAGGGGCCCATTTTTATGACGAGGAGCTGCCCTCACGCACCCTGAGGTAATGACGGGAACTACAGCGGGGCGCTCCCGCCTCACCGCCCCCCCCCCCCACCCCCCACTGTGGGGGCTGCCGGGAAGCGCGCGCTGTTATCGCCCCGCAGCATGCAAATGAGGCGCGGCGGGGAGCCAATGAGAAGGAGGAAGAAGACGGGGAGGGAGGGGGCTGGCTTCGGAGGGGGGGGGGCGTTGCGCATGCGCGTTGCGGTGGGGCGGGGTTGACC
>NC_048907.1:2732354-2733004 GCF_011077185.1 Oxyura jamaicensis
CCCCCCCCCCCCCCAACCCAGCGAGACAAGAGGCAAGAAAGGGAGGAGGAAGGGAAAGGAAGGAAGGAACAGAAAGCCCCCCAGCTCACTTGAACTCTGCTTTTTGCCATGATCCTCAGGGTGCTTGGCTTTCTCCCCCGCCTTGGTGTCTCGGAAAGACATCGCGCTGGGGCGGCCGGCCGTGCGTCTGCGGGCGGCGAAAGGCGCAGCTCCCCCCCCGCGCCCCCCCCCCTTCCCCTCACCGGCTCACATGGGGCCGGTTACCGGCGCGGGCTGGCCGCCAGGCTCCTGCCTCCCGTTTTCGCGAGCCACCACATATTGGTGCGGGCGGGCGGGCGGCGGGTGAGTGAGGGAGTGCGTGCGCGCGTGTGTGCGGTGAGTGTGTGCGGGTGTGCGGGCTGTGTGTGAGTGTGTGTGTGCGTGTGAATGTGTGTGAATGTGTGTATGTGTGTGTGTGTGTGTATGTGTGTGTGTGTGTGTGTGTGTGTATGTGTGTGTGTGCGCTCGCTGCTGGCGGCGGCGGCCTCCCACAATTCACCGCTGCGAGCGCCGCGAACGCCTCAACCGCCCTCCGCCGCCTGCACATTCACGGCGGGCAGCCCCCGGCCGCCGCTTTCGGCGCCACGAACCCCCCCCCCCCGGACTTTTTT
>NC_048907.1:2733104-2733450 GCF_011077185.1 Oxyura jamaicensis
CCCCCCCCCCCCCGGACTTTTTTATTTTTTTTTATTTATTTTTTTTTTTGAGGCTCGCCCCGGCCCCCGGTTTAACGTGCGGAAGGGTGTTTGTTGTTTTATTTTTTTTTTTTCCTCGCAGCGTGGAATCTGCCCGCTGCGTTTACCTTAGCGCCGAGGGTTTCTAAACAAGATGGACCGATAGGTGGGGACAACTTCGGGGAGACTTCGGCGAAGCCGGGGCGGGGATGGAGGAGAACGGCAAGGGGGGGGACGGGGGGGGACACACACAACACGGCGACACCCGGCGGGGGGAGGACACCGAGAGAGAAAGAGAAGGGGAGAAAAAAAAAAAAAAGGAAGGAAA